>NW_024068617.1:0-119360 GCF_009389715.1 Phoenix dactylifera
ATCGTAAC
The DNA here is from genome assembly GCF_009389715.1 of Phoenix dactylifera. Taxonomy (NCBI): domain Eukaryota; kingdom Viridiplantae; phylum Streptophyta; class Magnoliopsida; order Arecales; family Arecaceae; genus Phoenix; species Phoenix dactylifera. Next base: position 9 of record NW_024068617.1, read on the forward strand.
TAGGGGGCCACACACACCCATAGTTAGTATAGAGGGCACAATCATTCCTAAGCCTGAAATGGATTGGAATGAGAGTGATAGAAGACTTGCACAATTAAATGCTAAAGCAATTAATGTACTTTACTGCTCACTAGATATAAGTGAATTTAATAGAATATCCACATGCATCTCCGCGAAAGAAATTTGGGATAAACTAGAGGTCACACATGAAGGAACTAATCAAGTCAAAGAGTCAAAAATAAATATATTAGTACATAAGTATGAATTATTTAAAATGGAATCTACTGAGTCCATAACTGAATTGTTCACCGTTCACTGAAATCATAAATGGACTAAAGAGTTTAGGAAAGTCTTATGCTAACTCTGAACTAGTGCAAAAATTCTCAGGTCTCTACCAAGAGTTTGGAAGGCCAAAGTAACTGCAATTCAAGAAGCAAAGGATCTCAATACACTGCAATTGGAAGAACTTCTAGGATCACTCATGACCTATGAGCTGACCATGAAACAAAACTCAGAAGAGGAGGTTAAGAAAAGGAAGACCATTGCCTTGAAGTCTACAACTCCAAAGTAGAAAACTGAATAGAGGAGTCCGATATGAGGAGGAATATGATGAAGAAGGAATGGCAATGCTTGCAAGAAAAATTCAGAAAATTCATGAAAGGTAAAAAGAAATTCCATAAAAGAAAATCTTTCATAAGATGTAGCTCAAGCCGGAAAAAGGAAAAAGAAAAGGAAAAGAAAAAATAAGTGCCAATATGCTATGAGTGTAACAAGCTCGGGCACTTCAAGATAGATTGCTCGGAATTGAAATGGATGGCAAGAAAACTTAAAAAAAGGAACCTCATGGCTGAATAGAGTGAAAGTGAGGAGTCAAGTTCGGAAGAGGAAGATCAACAAGAGACGGCCCAAATCTGCTACATGGCCAATGACAATGAGGTAGATTCTGAACTTGAATGTGATTTTTCAGTAGAAGAGTTACATGATGCATTTTTAGAACTGATGGAGAACAAAAAAGCTAATCAATAAAAATAAAGTTCTAAAAGATGAAAATCAATTTCTTATCAAAGATAAGCTGAAACTATCTAATAACTATGAAACATTAAGTAGGAGGTTCACAAATGAAACCAAAAAATCTAATTGCTGAAATGTCAAGCTAAAAAAGGATGCAGAAAAATACAAATCCTTAGTGGACAAGTTTACTACTATTTCACTAAATTAAATATGATTCTTAATAGTCAAAAAGCTGTATAATAGATAGGCTGGTTTTTGGGATATAAAACAAATAGGAAGCAAAAATACTTAAAAAACATATTTTGTGAAAGCCAAACTGAAAATATAACTTGTCATTACTGCAACAAAGTAGGACCCAAAAGCATATGAATGCAATCTTAGAAAGCCTAGCTATAACAAATTGAGTGATAAAAGTAAGCTAAAGTCCAAAAAAATTTGGGTTCCAAAAGGAACACCAAGTACTAACCTTAAAGGACCCAACATGGTTTGGGTACCTAAAGCACATTCTTGACTTTGATTGCAGGAGTGTCTTACAGCTAATAAGAGGGATAAACGATGGTATCTAGATAGCGGCTGTTCAAGACACATGATAGGTGACATAGAACAATTTGTCATCTTGGAATCTAAGGAGGGTGGAGTGGTAACCTATGGAGACAATGGAAAAGGACTTATCATTGGAAAGGGTAAAATCTATATTACTCCATCCATATTTATAGAAAATGTTTTATTAGTTAATGGTCTGAAACATAACTTGCTTAGCATAAGTCAATTTTGTAATAACCTATGAATTAATGGTCTCAAAGTCACATTTGAAGCTTCAGTATACGAATTACAAATTCAAAAGATAATAGCATTGTACTTATGGGACATAGGCATGGAAATATTTATATGGTACATCTTCATGATTTAGGCAAGAAAAATGGATTATGCTTAATTACTAATGAAGAAAGAAAAAGTGAAACAAGTTGGCTTTGGCACCGTAGACTAAGACATGCTAGTATGGACTTAATATCAAAACTAGTCAAGAAGGATCTGATAAAAAATGTGCCAAAATTAATCTGTTGAAAAAGACAAAATCTGTGAACCATGCTCATTGGGAAAGCAAACAAAATCATCCTTCAATCAAAGAATATAGTATCAACCACTAGGCCCTTTGAACTCATACACATGGATCTATTTGGGGCCTACTAGAACTGCAAGTCTAGGAGGGAAAAAGTATGGACTAGTCATAGTAGATGATTTCTCAAGATATACATGGGTTTCATTTCTTGCACATAAGAATGAAGCATTTTCAGCATTCTTGAAATATTATAAAAATATCATAACTGAAAGAAGCTCACCTTAATTGCGATTCGAAGTGATCATGGAACTGAATTTGAAAATCAACACTTTGAAGAATTTTATAATGAAAATGGTATCTCCCATCAATTTTCAGCATCTAGAACGCCTCAACAAAATGGGGTTGTTGAAAGAAAAAATAGGACCTTGGCAGAGATGGCACGCACGATGTTGTGTGAGTCAAATCTTCCAAAGTACTTTTGGGCTGAAGCTGTAAGTACTGCTTGCCATATTTTAAATCGTGTTTTAATATGACCTATAACCAAGAAAACTCCTTATGAACTTTGGAAGAATAGGAAGCCAACTGCTAAATATCTTAGAGTATTTAGATGTAGATGTTTCATTTTAAACAATGGCAAGGAGGATCTAAATAAATTTGATGCCAAGTCAGATGAAGGTATCTTTTTAGGATACTCTACATCTAGCAAGGCATACAGAGTATTCAACAAAAGAACTCTTGTAGTTGAAGAGTCAATTCATATCATTTTTGATGAGTCTGATAGTGAGTCTCCTAGGAGAGAAAATACTTCTCATGATGCAGAAATTTTTGAGTTTCGAAAAATTGAATCTTAATGACGTACCAAATCAAGAAAACGAAGATGATCATGTACCACCACAATCTCAAAACTTGCAAAAGGGATGGAGGTACGCATATGGGCATCCTAAAGACTTAATCATTGGTGATCCATCTCAAGGGGTAAGAACTCGATCCTCTCTTAGAAATATAAATGACTATCTTGCTTTTGTTTCACAAATAGAACCTAAGAATTATGAAGAAGCTGAAAAAGACATAAATTGGATAAATGCTATGCAAGAAGAATTAAATCAATTCAAAAGAAGCAATGTATGGACATTAACTGAGAGACCAAAACATAATTCTGTAATTGGAACAAAATAGGTCTTTAGAAATAAATTAAATGAAAATGGGGTAGTTATAAGAAATAAAGCTAGACTTGTAGCTAAGAGATACAATCAAGAAGAAAGGATAGATTTTGAGGAAATATTTGCTCTCGTAGCCAGATTAGAAGCTATTAGATTACTTCTAGCTTTTGCATGCTTCATGAATTTCAAATTGTATCAAATGGATGTAAAAAGTGCCTTCTTAAATGGTTATATAGAGGAAGAAGTATATGTAGAGCAATCTCCTGGTTTTGAGAATCATGAATTGCCAAATCATGTGTTTAGATACATAAGGCATTATATGGATTGAAACAAGCACCTAGGGCTTGGTATGATCGATTAAGCAAATTTCTGCTAAATAATGATTTTAGTAGAGGAAATGTAGATTAGACACTTTTTCTCAAAACAAAATTCAGTAGCATTGTCAACGGCTGAGGCTGAGTATATAGCTGCCGGAAGTTGTAGATTAAACACTTTTTCTCAAAACAAAATTCAGTAGCATTGTCAACGGCTGAGGCTGAGTATATAGCTGCCGGAAGTTGCTGTGCTCAAGTACTATGGCTTAAGCAATAACTAGAGGACTATGGAATTAAATTAGACAACATTCCTATAAAGTGTGATAACACTAGTGCCATTAAACCTTACCAAAAATCCGGTTCAGCACTCTAAAGCCAAGCACATTGAAATAAGATATCATTTCATTAGAGATCATGTGCAAAATAGGAACATATGTATTGAGCATGTATGTACCGAGAAACAATTAGCTGACATATTCACAAAACCTTTAAGTGAAAATAGATTTTGCATGCTTAGGAGGGAATTAGGCATATGTGATCCCTTTGATTGAAAGAAAATGGAAGGAACAAGTTGCCTTATGATACTCCTCTCTTATTTTAAAAATCCCATGAAACATGAGTAAAATTATTCATTTCTAGATTCCTTACTCACATATCAATGTTCCACAAAGATTTGGCAAGGATTGGAAGAAAGGAAGAATTTAAAAAAAAAAAAAATTTGGCCTGAACTAGGGCCGACCCAAGCCAGAATGGGGTCGACCCCACGTTGAGTCGACCCTAGCAGAAACTGGGGTCGACCCAACGATGGGACCCCACTTTTAAAAGGGGACCCATGAGCTACTCTAGGGCACTGTTTCATTTTGTGCTCTTCCTAAAATCCTATTTTTCACTCTCCAATCTCTTCCAATCATCTCCAAACAGTAGAAGATTGCATCCCCAAGCCGTTGGATCAAGACCTAAGGAAGCATTTGTGAAAATGGGACCCAAGCGAGCCGTTGCTAAGAGATCCGGGAGAGTTTCACGGTCAACCCTTATAAATAGACATGCTAGAGATTCTTCTACAGTGCCCCCACAAGGTGAGACACGTGTAGAGCCTCCTCCTCCTCCCTCTCCTGCAGTTCCACTTGCAAAATATGTGGGGAGACCGGTTACCACGGGGAGAAGGATCCACTCCGAATTTTTGGATCAAGAAGGGTTCCGTTTGGGGGATTGGATCCGAAGGCAAGGATGGGAGTATCTTTGCTCCCTAGATTTGGTGACCTACCCGGGCTTGGTTCGTGAGTTCTATGCCTTCCTAAAAGTTGGACCGGGAGGGCTTGTGTCTGAGGTCCGAGGAGTAAGGGTTAGGGTCTCGGAAGAAAGTTTGAGTGAGTTGCTCATCTCCCCTGCGAATGTACAATTCCAGAAAGATCGGAGAGCAAGTTGAGAGCTCTACAGTTGATCTTTGAGAGAGATGATTTTGAGTACTCCGAAAATGTGATAGCTAGCTCTCTATCAGCTGAGATGAGGTTGTTGCACAACTTCATAGGGCGGATTTTATTTTCGAAGAGTGGGATATTTGATCACATATCTGAGCGAGATTTGGTCATTATGGAGCACGTCATTCAGGGCATTCCCCTGAACCTCCCAGCTATGATGATCAGGCAGATGAGAGAGGCTATCTGCAAATCGAGAGTTTTCCTGCCCTATGGTATGATACTCACCCTGGTCTTCCGACAGCATGACATATCTGTGGCGGGAGAGATCTCTAGGCATCTATTATTCATTGACACTTACACTGCACGGTCCCTAGTTCGTATGGGTTATGAGAAGGTGAACGGGCAGTGGGTGCGTGGAGGAGCAGGGATACATGCACCGGAGGGTGATGCACCAGAGGTTAGAGACCCCATCCCTGAGGCTGAGGTACCTGAGGATCATCCTACGGCACCTTCAGAGGCTGGACCGTTGTCATCCATACCCACGGGGTGCACAGAGGAGTTTTGGAGTAGAATGACTGAGCTTGTGTCAGCTCAGGTGAGGACTCTCTCTGACGGATTGACGAGCAGGATGGACATTATGACTGCTGAGATTAGAGATCTCAGAGAGCAAGTGGGAGCATTACAGAGAGAGAGGCTCATGGTCCATCTGTGCCCCGAGCAACTGAGTCGGAGGTTTCGGCACAGAGTCATCCAACTCAGCGAGGTCCACGCCAGACTCAGTCCCATCAGGCTCGACCTTTCCTCGCCACTTATGCTAGGAGGATGAGGACTAGATCACAGCCCTTAGATACCCCCTAGGCTGATATTAGCATTATGATTAGTGCCTAGGATTTATCTAGCTCTCATATGCATTTTGCTTTGTTGATGTCCTTTGCACTTTGATTGAAGAACATTGTATTTTTGGCATTAATGTACTACAATGTTCCATTTTGATCAATGAAATTTGAATATTTATTATTTACTGCTTCTATTTATCTATTGCCATACACTTGTTTGATGATAACAAAAAGGGGAAGAAGTAAGAAAAGAAAGAAGTTGAAATATAAAGGGACAAATAAGTTTGAAAATTATAGTAAGAGATAATATTCACTTAAGGGGAGCAATATGTAACAATGAAAATTTTAAAGTCTAAATTTTTAATCAAAATTTCAGAATTTGGCACATACCTCTCATGCCTCGATACATAACCTGAAACTCTTGCTTTATCTCAAATTTTTGAAGTTTCATCCTTAACCAAATACAAAAGAAAGGGGGAGAAAATCAAAAGTTCTAATTGGCAATATTTGGATGAAAGAGGGGGAGTCATCACTTTCAAATTTGAAAAGCTGAAATTCAGCAACCTGAGCTCTTCTAAAACAAATCTTCTAATTTTAAGATAAGTATCAATCTGCTCATATTCAATATTTTGTAATCATCAAAAAGGGGGAGATTGAGGATGATAGTGTTATTTTGATGATTAACACAACCATTGAGGAAATATCTACTTAAGTACTACAAGTTAACGTGATACATCATTACTGAGTTCGACACTCTCGATACATTAGAAGAATGACATCAAGATGTCTTTCAATAATTAATAATGAGATAAAATTTGTAATAGAAAAGGGATAGAGAATTCCAAATTCTAATTCAGCAAAGTTTCAAGTGAAATGTACTCTTAAGGGCAAAATAGTAATTTTCATTATTAAGAGTATGTAGCACTACCATGGCATACATTCAAAATTACTTGAAATATATTTCATTGATTGTAAGGATGAGTCTAACCTTAAGATGCAGCAAAATGTGGAATGAGTCGACCCCAACATAGGTGGAGTCGACCCTGGCACATCATGAAACCATCAGGCACACCTCTGCGAAAATGGCACGGATGAACAGTAGTGGAGTCGACCCCAAGTATGCTTAAGTCGACCTCAGGAGCGGAGCCGACCCCAAAGAACCTTAAGTCGACCCCAGCTTCAAGCCTCAAGAAAACAAGTCTCTGAAATTTACTGAGAGGGCCGACCCCAACTTTTCTTGAGCCGACCCCAGATGGAACCGACCCCAGGAATGTTTGAGTCAACCCCATTGTAGCTTGAGTCGACCCCAAAAAGAGTTGAGTCAACCCCAGTGAAAAATAGCTGAAATACAAGGTCTTGTGATTCCTGAGAGGGCCGACCCCGCTGTAGCAGGAGTCGACCCCAGTGAAAGTTGGGTCGACCCCAGTGGAAGTTGAGTCGACTCCAAGTATGATGAACAGTGGTTTGAGTCGATCCCAGAAAAGTTTGAGTCGACCCCAGCACGGGCAGATGCATAACGACTAATTCTGCAGAAGTACTTTTTGACCTTCCAACGGCTAGTAACGGATGGTTTTTCAAATCTAACTAATGGGGAGTAACCTAAACATGTGGAAAAGTATTTATAATGATACTATTCATCATAACAAGTCATCCTTTGCATAGAAATCAAAGATTACTCAAGAAAGAAAAAGCCCTAGTATTCTTCATTGAGGTGCTTCATTCAAGAGTCAAAAGGAAGTGGTTGAGCAGATAAAAAGAGGCATTAAGAGCTCCACCAACGCTTGAAGAGTGAAGCATTCCTTGACAAAGAAGAGAAGAGCCTTGTCAAAGCGATAACTATATTTTAACTCTTTTTTGTAGCTTATAATTGTTATATCTGCTCATTTAAGAGTTTCAACCTTCTTCTTCTTAACAATCTTGTAAGGTTTGTTGGTGAGCCCGTAAAACCAACGGTGTAGGTTTGTTGGTGAACCCGTAAAACCAAGGGTGAAGGTTTGTTGGTGAGCCCGTAAAACCAACACAGGTTTTTGGTGATCCCGGAAAACCAAGTGTAAAGGTTTTTGGATTGTGAGCCCGAAAAACAATCCAACTGTAATCCGTGGAATTATAGTGAATTCCCAAGGGGTCGCTTGGGGAGTGGACGTAGGTGTGTAGCAGAGCACCGAACCACTATACTTCTTGTTGTTTGTATTGTGTATTGTTCTAACTTCACTACTTGCACTTAATTTATATTAACTAAATCACTCACTCATCAATTAATATAATTAAGGAATCGAAAATCAAGAAAAACCGATTCACCCCCCCTCTTGGCTTGTCACCTTGGGCAACATGGTCTCAGGTTAAAGGACAAGTTGCACAACTTCCACTAAAAGAATCATCTTTTGACACGTAAGTAAGATTCCATAAGATATTCTCTTGGCAGGTCAATTCAGTGAAATCATTTTTTCTAATGAGCACCCATATCTTTGTATTAGTATCTCGACACAAGTGATTGTGAGATCAATCACCCTCTCCATCGAGCATACAGAAGATGTGCTAGTCTTTCCGGTAACATTGATCCCCGACTCAATGTACCAACAACTGAGAATATTTTAGATTAAGGTTTTAGGATTTTAAATCTCACTTGCATGATCTCATCATAGTCATAAAACCATTGCCCTAATCTATGGGGTTCATCATAAATATAAGATGCAGCATATGATGAAACATCATGTCTTTTTCATTTATAATAAAATGTCATGTACATGAGCTGGAAAATAAAAAAAAATCCTATCGCAATACAGATTGCGATTGGCTTGTAGGGCATTATTCTTTCACTCCTAAGCACGTGCACTATAGCATTAAATCAAGCACACAAATAAGTAGCACTTCATTTGGTAAAACAACAAAATTACAAAGCAATTTAACCCATATTTTGAGGTAAAAATCATGTTAGTTAGTCACTTAATAGATTTTAAAATATAATGTAAAGGAGTAACTTGGATGCATGTATCCTCAATGAACATATGATAGAAGGCAAGTTAAACACAAGAGCATTGAATAAACCTCTGGCAGTCTCCACACTGAAATTTTACATGTTTGAATACAGAAATCAACAACTAAAATGTAATGAATCTCACTAATACGCTTTGGTATGGTTGACATGATAAAGTATCCTATCATAAGAGAGGTACATTGTACACTTGGTTGTATCAGTACTGGCATCATTGCAGTACTACTAGAATATATATAATAATACACTGGTATTCTAATCTTATTATCAAATAGTAGTTATTGAAAAGTGAATATAGTTGATTTTTTTTTATTAAAGACATGGAAGATGAAGAGCATGCTCAACAAAGAACTTAGCTTGAGTATTTGCACCTTCATCCTATGTGGTTAAAGTCGGCTTCCTCACAAATAGTTAATTTGGTTATCTATGTCATGTTTTTGTGTTTATGGCTTGTTGCATAAGTTGTGCCTGACAAAAATGAGGTCCTTGATATTGCTAAAGATAAGTTATTTTGTAGCTTTTGTTATTTTGCTCACAAAAATTCTCAGTGTTTCCATGTGTGCCTAAAACGATGCATGGACAGGTTTCCGAGTGGATGAAAAATAAAGGCAAAGTATCATTTATGCCAAGCGACCATGCTGTGCATCTTGATCTGATTGGTGAAGTTCATGGATTGGCCTCTGCTGAAAGCTATTTCAATGGCATGCATGAGAAAGACAAGACGGAAAAAACATATGGTGCGCTCTTGAACTGTTATGTGAGAGAACGCCTAACTGAGAAGGCCTTGTCCCATATGCATAAGATGAAAGTGATGGGCTTAGCATCCTCCCCTCTGCCTTACAATGATATCATGTGCCTCTACACAAATACTGGCCAGCATGAAAAGGTTCCTCTTGTTCTGGCTGAAATGAAGGATAATGGGGTCTTACCTGATAATTTCAGCTACAGAATTTGCATAAATTCTTATGGCACAAGGCGTAATGTTGATGGCATGGAGAAAGTTCTAGAAGAGATGGAGCATCAGCCACAGATTGTCGTTGACTGGAACACATATGCTGTGGTTGCAAACATCTATATAAAAGCAGGGCTTATTCACAAGGCTGTGTCTGCACTTCAAAAAGCAGAAGAAAAGCAGGACAAAAAAAATGGGCTCGGCTACAGCCATCTGATCTCCCTTTATGGACATTTAGGAATGAAATCCAAGATGCAGAAGCTATGGGAACTTCAGAAGTTAAATTGCAAGAAATTTATCAACAAGGACTATACGGCCATGCTTGGGGCGTTGGTGAAGCTTGGGGAGTTGGAAGAAGCTGAAGTGTTGCTTAAGGAATGGGAATCAAGTGGAAATGCTTTAGATTTTCGTGTTCCAAACATTCTCCTTATTGGGTACCGGCAAAAGGGTTTGCTAGAAAAGGCTGAGGCAATGCTTGATAATTTCTTAAACAAAGGGAAGAATCCACCAGCAAATAGTTGGGGAATTGTCGCAACTGGATATGCAGAGAAGGGCAAGTTGGACAAGGCATACGAGTTTATGAAGAATGCCCTTTGTGTTTATGTTCCAAATGCAGGGTGGCAACCAAACCCCAAGGTGGTTAAGAGTATACTGCATTATATCAACAATGAAGGGGACAATGGCATCAAGGATGTTGAGACTTTCATTGGTTTATTAAAAATTGCAATGCCCATGGATCAGGATATGTATCACACATTGATCAAGGCTAATGTTAGAGCAGGGAGAGATGTAGATGACCTTTTAAAGAGTATGGAAGCTAATGGAATACAACAGAATGAGGAGACGAGGAAGATTCTAAGATCAATATGTTAAAATTACTCCTGTTATTCATGAATAAGAATTTATATCTTAAGGAGGATATCAGATAAGAAAGGACATGCTTTAAGTTGGTTTTTCCATGCTTCTTTTAGATTATTTTTAACATTGGTCTCTTCCTTGGTAGTTGATTTTTCCATGCTTTTCTAAGATTATTTTAAGTATTGGTCGCTTCCAAGGTTCATAATTGATATAGCTGGAGGATAAATGTCATTGGAAATGGAAGTAATACTGCATGGAAGACTCCAGTACATTTATGATACATTATTAAAAAGTCTTGGTAGGTTTTATTTTGTGGGTGGTAGATTTTTTTTAACTTGCTTAACTTGAATTTCTCAAAAAAAATTAGAGAAAGATGGAAGAATCCCAAAAGTAGGGCTTAAATCCCTTTTTCTTTTATTGATGATCTACATCTCCTAAACTGCAGTACATAAGTCCTATTTATAATACTAGTGAAATCCTCTTTTTTAGAATTTGAGTCTAATTCCTTTTCTAGTTCTAATAGGAATTGTCCTCTAAAATTAAATATGACCAGTAAAAATAATTTAAAAAAATTAAAACTCTATAGGAGGTAAATCTTGACTTCTACATCAATTTTATCTCTTTCGCTTTGCCTAATTCTTTACAGATTGGAAGATAAGGTCGAGTCAAAAATTTTTCTAAAAAGAAAAGTTTTGGTTTAACTAGCCTATTTTAGGGCCCAAAAAATGAAATTTTATCTCAATTTAGCTTCTAGGGGTTGGCCCAAAGTTTTAGATCTCGAAAAGCTGCCTAATTTTAAGAAAATAATAATTTCAATCGGACATCATATGATCAAGTTATGGCTTTTGGAAGTTTGCCCCATGACTTGACTTTCCAATATGGCAAATTTTGTTTTTGGACTCTGTCCAGCCCTACTCTTAGTAGCCGAAGTGGTTCACATCGAGTCTGAAGATTCTCTTGGATCCAGGCCTACTTTCTTGTATCGCGGTTGAACCACAGTTTTTGCTCGAAGATGGTTTCTGGCGTGGCTTTTCTTTACTTTTGGGTCTCAATGAATCGCTTGCTTTGCTCCCGCATCTGGACTTCGTGATATGGACGCTCATTGCCATCTTCATCATCGACGATGACTAGGACGACTCATCCTCGATCTTGATCTCGGTAGATCGATTAGTGGAGCCAAGGGATGAGGGCTTGGCCTCTCATAAGTAGTATCGGATTCTTGTATTATCATCATAAACTTGTTGCAAGCATTAACAAGTTGCTTTGTTTGGGTAGCAGCTGCAAGGTCAATGTTATCTTGTGTTTTGGAGGCAGTGATCATAAACTCCTTTCCATCCTTTATGAATCAATACTTCTTCAAATGTTGGCAGAAGACTGTATCTCGATCCAAAGGTATGGCCTCTTAAGGATAACTTAGCAAATATCCAAAGGAACTACTTTACAAGTTACCTCATTAATATACCTCTCTATTATGGCGAACTTGAAGGTACATTGCTTGATGATCTTCACCTCGAAGTTCTTTTAAATTCAACCAAGAGGGTAAGGATATGGATGAAACTTGGACTTTAACCCCAACTTCTGAGCTAAATTTTAAGAGATAAGATTCTTCTGGCTTTTAGCATCTACAATAGTTTTGATAATACTCTGCTTCACCCGAATCTTCAAGTAAAAGAGTTCCTCTCGCTCCTTTAGATTAGAAACATTGTTGTTCCCATGTACGAACTTTACTAGGTAAGAGCATGGCTAGAAAGCTTAAGACACGTAAAAGCTACCTTTTAAACACTAGAGTATCTATAGATAGTAAAGTAGGTCTCTAACTAGTTTACACAATCAAATTGGCTCTAATTAGAAAAATAGGAAGAGAGGAAAAGTGATGTGGGAGATGACCTTAGGATGGCTCAAGATAGGGGTGAGAGAGAGTGAGCTGGGTTTTGGTTCAAGGGTTAGAGATATCAAGAGAGAAAACGAGGTAGCAATAAATAAAGTGTGCGGGAGAGAGAGATCTAGAAAGAGGTAGAGAAAGATAGAGAGAGGCAAACAGAGATAGAGAGAAAGAATGAGATAAAGATCTAGAGAGAGAGAGGGTAGAGAGAGTGAGCTAGAGGCACGGGGAAAAAAAGGAATTGGGCTCGTCTGTGAGGGAGAGAGACGAAGGAGGAGAGAAGGAAGAGGCAGGTGTTCTGCCCCTTGATAACTGCATGTGCCACAGCCATGACATCTTATAGGAGAGAGAGGGAGAGAGATGAGGGAAAAAAGAGGGGAGATAGAGATAGAGAGAGGGAGGAGGTGAAGGGTGGTGGGAGGTTAGTCTTCGTCAGTAAGGTAGCCATTTCCCACTAAAAATTTGAAAATAGTGGTAAACCCAAAATCTCCAAAACAAGAACAATGGATAGATAAAAACTTACCATCCAAAGGAATCCACCTAAGCAATACAGAGTTTGATGAAAAAAAAAACTCACCACCCAAAGAAATCCATCCTAGGGATGCAGAGCTCTAGTGATCACCAATTACAGACAATCTTCTTGAGATATAAAGCAAGAACATGCTCACTATGCTAAAAAAAGCCTAGAAATATAGAACACCCAAAAGAAGAAAAACAAGCCAAAGGCTTACTTTTTTAATTCACTCAAACTCGAATTAAGTTCTCCCCCTAAAAACAAAACATAGGGCATGCTTTTATATAGGCACGTTTGGAATGCTTTCTAAGCAATTACAAATAATTCTAAACTTAGGGAGAAAGACAAAGTGCCATAAATAGGTGTTCTCTAAGTAGGCATCCCATAAAAAAGAAAAACATCATATATTGGCGTTTCATAAGAGCCCTAAATGTGAGGAAAAAGAAAAAGACCATATTTAGGTGTTCCAAAATTTATCTTTGCTTAGGCATAAACCAAAAATAAATTGCCATAAAAGGAATTCCTTTTTGGCTCCCTCGATTGAAAAGGACTCTCCTTAAGCACTCATGTTAAAATCACCATAGATAAAATTTCTTTTTAGCTCTCTCGTTTGAAAAAGACTCTCCTTGAGCACCCGTATCAGAGAACTAAGAAGAAGAAGGAAGACAAGAAGAAGAAGAATATGAAGAAGAAAAAGAAGGAGAAGAAGGAGAAGAAGGAGAAGAAGAGGAAGAAGTAGAAGAAGAAGAAGAAGAAGAGGAAGAAGTAGAAGGAGAAGAAGAAGAAGGAGAGCGAAGAGGTAGAAGGAGAAGGAGATGCAAAAGAAGTAGAAGAAGAAGAGAAGGAGAAGAAGGAGGAGGAAGAGGAGGAGGAGGAGGAGGAGGAGAAGAAGAAGAAGAAGAAGGAGTGATGCCGGAAAAAATAGAAGAGAAAGACAATAACGAACACTCCAGCACCAACCAAAAATTTGAGAATAGTGGTAAATCCAAAAATTTCCAAGAACAAGAACAATGGATAAATAAAAATTCACCACCCAAAGGAATCCACCCAAGGGATATAGAGTTTGATGGAAAAAAAAATCACCACCCAAAGAAATCTATCCTAAGAATATAGAGTTCTGGTGATCCTTATAGACAATCTCTCTGAGATACAGAGTAAGAACACACTCACCATCCAAAGAAAATCCTAGAGATACAGAACATCCAAAAGAAGAAAAACAAGCCAAAGGCTTAATTTCCTAATTCATACAAACTCGAATTAAATTCTTTCCAAAAATAAAACATAGGGCATGCATTTATATAGGCACGTTTGGAATACTTTTTAAGCAATTACAAATAATCCGAAACTTAGGAAGAAAGATAAATTGCTATAAATAGTTATTTCCTAAGTAGGCATCCCATAAGAAAGAAAAATATCATATATTGGCATTCCATAAGAGTCCTAAATGTGAGGAAAAAAAGACCATATTTAGGCGTCCCAAAATTTGCCTTTGCTTAGGCATAAACCAAAAATAAATTGCCATAGGAAAAATTCTTTTTGGCTCCCCAAGTTGAAAAGACTCTCTTTAGGCACCCATGTCATGCTCTCCCGGTTGAAAAAGACTCGTCCTCAAGTCTGGACCAGCTTCATCTTCATCTCAATGATAAGGGGACAAGTTAGATACATTGAATGTAGTTGAAATACCATAGTCTCCTGAAAGTTCAACCTTGTAAGTATTCTCCCCAATACATCGTAATACCTTGAATGGACCATCAGCTTGAGGCATTAGCTTCCCATACTTTCCAGTTAAAAATGCTCCTTTTGAAAATGAATCCACACCAAATCTCCATCTTTGAAAGCTGCCAGCTTATGAAGCTTATTGATGCTAGCATGATACTTCTTGTTAGATGTATATCCTAGAAGCCAATCTGGCTGACACATAATTTATTCTGAGATATAGTATTGTACTTGACTTTATTATTATAGAATAATAATGGGCATCTTTTTTATTCATATTGTGTATATGTTTATGAATTCTCCAAAAAATTAATAAGATGATGATGCATATTTTCAAGAGTTGAGAATTTGAGCCATGTGTCATTGATGATTAATTCCTAAATTCTCCTGATTGATGGATCATCACAAGGACGGTGATTGATCTGATGAGATTAGTGCACAGATCACTATCCTTTTGGATAGAGGAGTCTCGAGTCCATAGTGTAGGAACACTGGAGTGATGTGCAGGTGCTTGTTAGAGAACAAGGGTACAGAGCGTGACCAAAGCAAGAAGTCATTTGGATGTCTATCCACTCGTCGTGACTTACTTGATGTTGCAGTAGTATGACTGGTCTTTTGGCCTACGGTGCTTCGGCTATTCATAGTGAGATGCTGTAGTTTGACTACACATATACATGATCTCTAGCCATATGGGTGGTGTAGATTGGCTGCAGTAGGTTCATTGTAGGAGTAGAGTGTGCATCTACATGGAATCTATCGACCTTGGTAAATAAGGAGTGGTCTTATATGATTTATGAGACTGAATTCTTAATACCTCGGCCGGAGCAGTATGTGCAGTGGAAAAGAAGTTTTCCGCTCTCGAACTAAAGTCGAATAAATGATAGAGATACAACCAGCCTATCTAAAGATCCTTTGCATGGAATTGAAGGTCCTATGATTAGGGCCAGGACTAAGAGTATGAAACAAGCTTTGGAAAGCCTGATCATAAAAATCAAAGGAAAAGAAGACCAACGTGAGATAGAGGCTGCACCTAATTGGGTCACTTTCATACAATTGGGTGAAGATGCTTTGAGTCCAACCTGAAGACTACACTTTGGAAAGTCCAAATCACATGACAAGAAGCATTCATGGGAAGGCCAACTTTTCTATTGTATTTGGATTTTCGTGCATATTTTTGGGGTGATTTTTCAGATGATATTTTGTATTCCCCAAGTCACATTCAGACTTTCTTGTAGTTCCCAAAGTCACTATAATTACTTTGGGATCTTTTTCCTAAGTTCTGGTTACTTTTCTAGGAGTAGGTGTACCATGCATTTTTCCAAGCCTTGGTAAACGCAGCCTTGGTAAAAAATGCATGACAAGTAGTGCTATGTAATTTCCTAGGAGTTGCTTCTCTTTGAAGCCATCTCAGCCTTAAAATAGCACCTGATTGTACTTGAGAGGGGAGGACGCTTGAATGAAATTTGAGAGTTTCTCTTATGTGAGAGCTTCACCTTTGTTCTTGGATTAGAACTTGATAGTGTTGGTTCTACCGGCAGGTCGCGGTTAGGGTCACGCTTCTTTTGATAACTTTAGTTCTACTGGCAGGTTGCGGTTAGGGTCAAGTTCCTCTTTCTCTACCTGTTTCCAGGACGGTCCGAAGTGTGCTCTTATCATTTGGTATCAGAGCCCGGTTCCTGAAATCAGGTGTTATCTATCCTTTGTGTGTTTATCTTGTTTAATTCAAAAAAAAAAAAAGTGTTCCGCTGTTGTTTATCTCTATATCCTTGGTGACATCTTCCTTTAATCGATTTGTGTCATCTTCCTTTGTTCTTTTCTGTTCTGCTATTTCAAAAAAAAAAAAAAAAAGAAGAAAGAAAGAAAAGAAAGAAGAAAGGAAGAAAGAAGAAGAAGAAGAAGAAAAAAAATTCGGGGCAAATTTTGCTTCTAATTTCCTTGTTGGTTCTTTAACGCTTCCATTGAATTGTTCTCAATTCAAACCTTCCTTGAACCCTTTGTTAGTTCCAATTAAATTGTTCCTTGCGAGTTCTTATTCCCTAAGGTTATCATCGACTCCTTACTATTTTCTGTTGCATAGAAACATCCAAAAGGTTCTTATTTAAGAGTTCATAAGGTGAAGCTGAGTGGTAAAAGGCAAAAGGGTGAGATCATCATCAAGAAAAAGCCATAAAAGAGTGTCCACCAGAGAGAGGAGTGTGTGAGGACCTATTCTGTTTAAACTAATCTTTTGATTGCAGCATACAAAGATGAGTAGTGAAGGTAGTGAACAACCAGATGTTGATATGAAGTTATGGATGAAAGCCATTGCTGATCAACTTACTAAGCTTGGTGCACGAATGAATGATTTGGAATCACCAAGCAGACTCAAATCTTTGAGGGGGCGGATGTTTGAAGAAGGAGAAGAAGAGGAGCATTCGGATGGAAGAAGTAATGGAAGGAGGCAAAGAGATGAATCAAAAAAAGATAGTTATTTGGGAAGTATTAAGATGACAATCCCTGCATTCCAAGGTAAAAATGATCCTGAATTATATTTAGAGTGGGAGAGAAAGGTTGAACATGTGTTTGAATGTCATAATTATTCCGAGGAGAAGAGGGTTAAACTAGCCATTGTTGAGTTCCATGATTATGCTAGTATTTGGTGGGATCAAATTGTGACTAGTAGACGTAGAAATAGGGAAAGGCCTATTGGTACATAGGATGAGATGAAGGCTGTCATGAGAAAAAGGTTTGTACCCAGCCCCTACTATAGAGATTTGCACAGAAAATTGCAAAGTCTAACTCAAGGCTCCATGAGTGTGGAAGATTACTATAAGGAGATGGAAATAGCTATGATTAGAGCCAATGTTGAAGAAGACCGAGAGGCAACTATGGCTAGATTCATTGGAGGTTTAAAGAAGGAGATAGCTGATGTGGTAGAATTGCAACATTATATAGAGATGGAGGATTTGCTGCACAAAGCTATTCTAGTGGAAAGGCAATTGAAAGCTAAGAGTACTTCCAAATTTACTACTAGTTCTTCATGGAGATCGAATTGGCAAAACAACAAATCTGTGTCAAAGCCAAGAGAAGATGCAAAGGCCAAAAATTCGATTGCTGCACCTAAAGGTAAAATGGAAACTAATTCACCCTCTAGATCTCGTGATATCAAATATTTCAGGTGTCAAGGAGTTGGACATATTGCTTCTCAATGTCCAAATAAAAGAGCCATGATACTGCTGGATAATGGAGACATAGAGAGTGTGAGCTCAAGTGATGATGACATGCCACCATTGGAGGATTGTAGTGATGTTGAAGTTGCTGAACCTGTTGTTGGAGATGTGCTTGTTACTAGGCGTGCTCTCAACATGCAACCTAAGGCGGGTGTTAATGAGGAGCAACGTGAGCATATATTTCATACGAGATGCCATATAAACGACAAGGTATGCAGCTTAATCATTGATAGTGGAAGTTGTACTAATGTTGCTAGCACCTTGTTGGTTGAAAAATTGAGTTTGCCCACATTAAAGCACCCTAATCCATATAGGCTTCAGTGGCTGAATGATTGTGGAGACATAAGGGTGACTAAGCAAGTGTAGATTTCATTTTCCATTGGTAAATACAAGGATGAAGTTCTTTGTGATGTGGCACCTATGCATGCTGGACATCTACTTCTTGGGCGTCCGTGG
Source organism: Phoenix dactylifera (assembly GCF_009389715.1). Taxonomy (NCBI): domain Eukaryota; kingdom Viridiplantae; phylum Streptophyta; class Magnoliopsida; order Arecales; family Arecaceae; genus Phoenix; species Phoenix dactylifera. The sequence continues at coordinate 18,387 of NW_024068617.1, forward strand.
CAATTTGATAGAAGGGTTATTCATGATGGGTACAAAAATAGATACACTCTTGTTATGAACAATCACACCATTGTTTTAATACCTCTCCGACCAACCGAGGCCTATGCTGATCAAATCAGAATTACAAGAGAGTGTGATGACCCAAAGATTGATTCATAGATTGATTTTGATGATCACAAAACCTTGAAGTATAGATACTAATGTTTATGTTGCAAGGAGAAAGATATTTATTTTGCAAGGAACATAGCAAGTTGGAAGAACACAAGAAGGCCTCCAAAAGCTCTCAAGAAAAGTTAGAAGAAAGCTACAATTCATTGGCCCAAGTTTAAAGTTCAAAAGGTTCAAATTGGAGGAGTAAAATCAAAGGAAAAATTCGAAAGAATAGTCTTCGAGTCGACTCCTGAGGAATTCGAGTCGACTCCAATGTTTACCGAGTCGACTCCGGGGAAGTATGAGTCGACTCCTAGGAGTCACAGACAGAAAAGTCAGAGAGCAGTTTTCGGGTCTGAGATTCGAGTCGACTCCAGTGGAACGCGAGTCGACTCCGATGGTTGGTAGGTCGACTCCAAAGAAAGCAAGAGTCGACTCTCAGCGGAACACAAAGAAAAAGTCAGAGAGCATTTTTGGGACTCTGAGATTCGAGTCGACTCCCGCATTGCACGAGTCGACTCCGAGACTCCGCGACCATCAACAGACAGAAAAACCAAGTTACTGCCTCTGAGATTCGAGTCGACTCCCAGACAGCTCGAGTCGACTCCAAGGCAGCGCTACACCAAGATGGCAGAAGGCTGTGTTTCGCAAACTGAGAGCCGAGTCGACTCTAAGGAAGTTCGAGTCGACTCCAAGACTGGACGAGCCAAAAGACAGAGGATCGGGAGTTCGGGCTCTGAGATTCGAGTCGACTCCCAGGACAGTCGAGTCGACTCGAGAGGACAAAATTCAAAATTGGATCCACGGACTTCAGTGGATGAGCCGACTCCGAAATTGCCAAGTCAGCTCCAGAAGTTGGCGAGTCGACTCCAGGTTAAGACGAGTCGACTCCCAGTCGAGGCAAGCACATTAATTCAAATTTGGAACAGTGGCCGAGTCGTCTCCGGTAAAACACGAGCCGACTCCTGCAACAGGCGAGCCGACTCCTGATCGCGCGAGTCGACTCCGATCCCAACGGTCATATTGTCAGGAGGTGCAGACTGGTTCCAACGGCTCTATTTTTGTCTCTAACGGCTATATTCTTGTTTCCACGTTATCAAAAGCTATAAAAACAAGAAGAGAGCTAGGAGAGAACTTATGGAAGTGGGAGAGATCATCTAGGAAAGAGATCTCAAAGAGATTACAAAGGAAATCTCCCATAAGCACAAAAGGGCCATCCAAAACGAAATAGAGAGAAGAAGAGCATCCAAGTGAATCCGAAAGCTTCCTCTCCATCCGTGTGCTGCCTCGGGGATCCTCTACTTCATGCCAAATCAGAGGAGGATCAAGTAAAGAAGAAGCCGAGCTCCTCCATATTCAAAACTCGTTTGAGGGCTTCTCTTTACTCTATTTGTTTATATTGTCATATTTGCTTGTTTAAGAAGCTTTGTTTTGTTTTATACTTTGTTTTAATATCTTGTAACTTGATTCAATCAAGGGATTGAATCAAGGGGTTAAGGTTTGTTGGTGAGCCAAAGAAAAACCAACGGTGTTAAGGTTTGTTGGTGAGCCAAAGGGAAAACCAACGGTGTTAGGTTTGTTGGTGAGCCGAGGGTAAAACCAACGTGTAAGGGTTTGATTGTGAGCCCGGGAAAACAATCGGAGTGGTTCTAGTCGGTGAGCCTGGGAAAACCGACCGAGTTCGTTGTGCGCTCGTAAAACAACAAGTTGGGTTGTGAGCTTGTAAAACAACCGGCTGTAATCGGTAGGATTATAGTGAAATTCCCAAGAGGTCTTGGGGAGTGGATGTAGGTGCTGGGGTGCACCGAACCACTATATGTCCTTTGTGTTTGTAATGCCTCTAGTTATTGTCTAACTAACACACTTACTTACTTAGATAAATTGCTTGCTTAATTCTTATCCGCACATCCTTTAGTTGCAAGCATATTTAATCAAGTCGCAGTCTATACATCAAACCCTTGCTAAGTTTAACTTTCACTGTGCATCTATACAACTTAGCATAGTTAATCAAAAAGTTTTAGAAGTAGCATAAAAGTTTTAAAAGACCCAATTCACCCCCCCTCTTGGGTTGTATCTACTGGGCAACAAGTGGTATCAGAGCAGGTGCTCAAATATTATTTGTAGTCTTAACCGACTAGAGCCAAAGATCATGACAACTCAAATAGATAGTTTTCTAGGAGAAGGACAATCAATTGATACACCACCACTATTTAATGGCATAAACTATACACATTGGAAAATACGCATGCGCATCTTTATTCAATCACAAAACTATTATTTATGGAAAATCATAATAAATGATCTTCACACACTCTCTCAAACTTTTAATGAAAAGGATTTAGCACAATTGAATGCTGATGCCATGAACCTTTTATATTGTGCATTAGATAGGAATGAGTTTAATTGCATATCTTCTTGCATGACTGCTAAAGAAATATGGAATATGCTTGAAGACAAATATGAATGCACTAACAAATCTGAAACATCATGTGTAGAAGGAGAGCAGTATCATATTGAAAATCCATGCTTGGTGGCACAAGAGGTACATGCTGAAACTGAAAGCAATTTTACATTTGATGAACTCCATGATGCCTTTTCTGATTTGTATTTAGAATATAAGAAACTTATTTGTAAGAACAAAAACTTGAAGATTGAAAATCAAATTCTAATAGATGAAAAACTGAAACTAACCAGTAAAACTGAAATCTTAATTAAAGAAAATCAAGAACTAAATCAAAGAGATCAACTTCTCACTGAAAGTCATGATAAACTTAAGAAAAACAATGAGTCACTTTCAGAAGATAACAGAAGATTAACTAAAGAAGTTGACAGATTAAAACCTGTTGTTGAAAGATTTACCCTCAGCTCTGAAAAATTGAACCTAATGATAAATGATCAAGGAGCTGAATTTGATAAAGTTACATTAGGATATCAACCTTGGTACACCCAAAAACCTTTTAAGAATATGTTTGTTAAAACAGTTTTTAATTACTCTAAAACAGATTCTCATAAACAAAAGCTAAGTAAAATCTCTTCTGTTGTTCCTAAATCTATACATTACAAATTTGATGAACCAAAAAGGGAGAAACAGAACATTAAAAGTTTTCCTACTACTCATGTTCGATCTAAGTTTGTTAAATTCAACAAGAGGATACAGAAATACATCCCTTGTAATCCTAAAATCTGTAAATTCATGGACAAAATAGCTATTAAGAAAATATGGGTTCCAAAAGGAACAATTATAGCTAACCTACAAGGACCCAAAAGAGCTTGGGTTCCTAAGTTGAAAATATGATTATTCTTTCAGCAAGCATGTCTAGCTATCCAAGGTTCTAATGAAAGATGTTATCTAAACAATGGGTGCTCTAGACATGTGTTAAAGAATTGAATTTAAAATGTAATTAAAAAGAATGATTTAAATAAAAGAAAGGATGAAATAAGTAATTCTTACATCTTCTCGTATTGAAATTACTTTATTAGTTGATTAAAACATAACTTGAAAGTATTAATCATTTTTGTGATATAAGTGATATTTGTCTTTTTGGGTATGAAAAGAAAATATATTCAAATCACTTCATTTTTTTTTGTATGCTCCACTCACTATTGGATAAGTTGCTAAATGATTAATTAATTCATTAAAAATAACTCTATGAACCCTCTATATGCTTGATTAAGAATTTTTGTCCATGGCATTATTTTTATTGATCATCAATATGATAATGTGTACTTGGTATGCTTTTGAATACCAAGATTAAAGAAACCATCCTTGGCACATAGAATCAACTCATGCTAGTATGTACTTAATCTCAAAAGACCTTGCCATAGGCTTGCTTAGATTATCTACTTAAAGGTCAAAGTTTTGCTATGCATGCTAACTAAGGAAACAAACAAAAATCATTTCTAAATCTAAAGATGTTGTTTCCATCTCTAAGTCTTCAAAAGCTTACATTGGACTTGTTCTTGGAGAATAAAACTGAAGTATTTTTCTGTATTTACTAAATCTTGTAGAAGCGTTTCAAATGAAAAAGGTTTCCAAACTGTGAAGATCATGGCACAGTGTTGAAAACCAAAATCCAGATTAAGGTTATACAGAAAATAGTATTAAATTCAATTATTTCAGCTCCATGGACATCATAAGTAAAAAGGGGTTAATAGAATTCTTGAAGAAATGAAAAAGACAATTATGTATGATAGTCATCTACTTAAATAATTTTTAAAAGACTATCATCACTGCTTGTCATACATATGATTTCTATTAGATCTATTTCTGATGAAAATTTTGATCTTCTGAAAAAATGAAAAATGAACCATTGCATATCTTTCATATTTTTCAGTCGTACATGTTATGCTTGATATGCTCTTATGAAAATAATGCCAAATCTGATAGAGATATGTCTATCCTTGGATATCATTCATCAAGCAATGCATATAGAGTATTCAATGAAAAGTTTTTAGTTACAAAAATATCAAGGTATTTTATTCTTTATGAGACTAATGATTTATTATCAAGATACTAAAATTAAATTATGTATGTATATGGTTAATCTTTTACATATAACAATCTGAAAAACTTGTTAATAATTAGAGCCAACTTGGATTTTTCAGATATGCTCTTAATGAAGAAAAAGTGATGACTACTAAAAGACTAAATCAAGAAAAGATGAAATAGATCTTGATGAAATTTTTGCATGATTAGAAGTAAAGATCACCATCATCATTTGCTTGCTTTATGAGCTTTATAGTCCATCAAATGAGTGTGTAGAATGGACTCCTATGTGCTTACTTTATTAAAAAAGATATATGTTAAATAACCACCATATTTGAAAACACTCATTACAAATATGATAAAGCAATATATGATTTGATACAAGCATCAAAAGCACGATATAAAAGCTTAAGCAACCTCTTTGATATAAGGTAATAGTGATAATTCTTTGCATCAAAAAATGTGTGATATCTTACTTGCTTAAAGTATACATTAATGACATCATTTCTGGTTCTACTAATAAAGAGTTATATGAAGATTTTACTAAGCTCATGCAAAGTGAGTTTGAAATATGTATAATGAACGAGTTAACATTTTCTTTCTCAAACTCCAAATTAAGACAAACAAGAAAGGGGATCTTCATTGACCAAAGTTAGTCCACAAGAAAACACTTATAGAAGATTGGCATGAAGAGGGTATATCTATGATCCCATCTTGAAGAATTTGAAAAGAATGAGCAAAGTAGGTCTATTGTTTTAAAGTTGTATTGAAGCATGATAGAATAATTATTTTATCATACAGCTAGTAGACCAGATTATATGCTCATTATGTGCACTTGTGCAAGCCTTCAATCTAAGTTTAATGAATCATAGTTTATTGATAACAAATAAATCATAATATGAATTTTGATAGAAACAACTGTTTAAGATAAGTTGATTAAAACTTAGCTAGCATGTCTTATTAATAATTATCTTAAGCAAATAAAATCTAAACTAAATCGTTTTTGAGAAATTGATTTGACCTTGATAAATCTACCTATTGCCTCACATGCTTGTCCTTGAACCATCTGATTTAATGAAACTATCTCTTTAGTTCAAGTGATATGTGCTTGCTTATATTTAGGGAATCTCTTGAGTAAAGTGACTCAACATGCAACTATTGTCATATCTTATATTGAGTCATCTAGTTAAAAAAAAATATATATATGTTGGATGAATGCTTTGTATCTTAAAGAAACTAATGACCTTCCTTCAAGAAAGAAAAATGAGAAATTTCAACTTGAAGGATATCTTCATGTAAGATACACTAAACATTCACATGCAAACAAGAGAGAGGATCTTCTTCAGCCAAAAGTTCACACATAAGAAATCTAGTTTGGCTTGAAGAACATATAATGAATAGGTAATTTTAGACACCTTTCTCACAAATTAATTGAGCAAAGTCAATAACTTAAATCTTATTATGGCATGATTAAGGTCTTTAATTATTAATTTTTGATATCATGTCTATATGTGTATTGACTGACTTATACTTTTAGAAATTATTTCATGGTTTGCCCAAACTAAAATATATCTTTGCCTATGTCATAACCATGAAATACACAAGTATATGCTTAAAATTTTGATGTAAAATAACTTGTGAGAAGTTATGAATCCTTGAGCACAATGAAAATGTTGTTAGCATAATATACATCTATATGATACATAAGATTATCTCTTTATTCTACTCTTTCATGTAAATTACTTGAGAATGACAAAAAGGGAGAGAGATAAAGAAAAGAAAATGGACATTGTTCAAGAGATGAAAAATCTGAGTAAAGGCAAATACTCCAATCTTAAGGAAAAGCAAAACAAACATAGTATACTCGGAACATTTGTGAGACGTTTGGAAGAGATAAAATCTGTAACTAATTACACTCAAACAGGGAAAGTTAGAAGTGAACATTTTAACCTTTCTATATTGCTCATCATAGGGATGGTGCCAATGGGGAGGCTAGTGGTAGTACCCGGCACTATTTGACCCAACTATTCGGTGTAGGGCATATTAGGGACGGCACAAGAGGGAGGCTAGTGGTAGTACCTCGTGCCCCTTCCCAACTCCACCGGATAGGGAGCAAATAGAGTATAGAGCATAAGAAAATAAAAATGAAAGACAAAGTAAATGAAAATATATAAGAATAATCAAGTCAAATTTTTAATCACTTGAAAACACACTTTAAGGATGAAATCAGTGCAAGATAATGTTTAAATAAGGGGAGTTTATTTGAAAAGAATTGATTTTGATCCTTGACATGCTTGTTCTTAATATTTTAATGCATGACTTAACACATAATATATTTTGCATGTGGCATGATGTTTTAAATTATGGGTTCTCAATGTTTTACAATGCTTCATGCTTGGATAATTTGATTGAATATTTGGAATACTATATAAAATTTTTTTTATTAAAAAGAAATTTCAGATTTGTCATTCACAATCATCGTTAAAATCTGAAAGGTGAATAAATTTGTAAAAAGGAGAAGAGAAGGATATTTCTATTTAGGCAAAATGAACTGAGTTTGTTCTATCCTTCAACTTTCTTAACTTTGGTATATAATGTGCTAAACATAAATACAAATATTCTGAATATCCTCTTATATGTGTGAAATATGTGTCTTCAATCATAATGATTTAAGATGAGCTACAATGTGGAAGATCCATATCTCAAATTATGACTTTGAAAGCCTCTATTGAAAATCTTTATGAAATTCAGAATCTGATTTTGTATAAAAGCTTAAATTCAATATGATTTCTAAATAAAATCTTAATTTAAGAAAAACAGAATTAATTTTGATGCCTTGGTTGGTTGCTCCGGTACGCATCCGAAACATATCTTTTCTTATCGTTAAAATGTACTAATATTGGTCTAAATGATGTGTCTTTCAATGATCTTGATTACAAGCAATTTTTTTTTATGATTCTATTTTGATATTAAAAAAAAATATTTATTGTGCTTCATGTATACATTGCTGAAAAACTATGATTAAGAAATTGAGTTCTATAAATATATATACCTCAATGATCATCTATATATTTTTCTCTCCTATATTATTAAAGACTTCCATCAATAGAGTGAATGATCTAAAAGCTAGAAATATTTCACCTCACTCAAATGACTCTAAAAGAAAGAAAATGTAAATGCTGTTGAAAGAAACTGAGCGTCAAATGAATCATTTTCTGATTAATATTTCAGTACATTTTCTCAAAGATTAAGAGGAAGTATAACTTGTTCTTGATAGATTAAAAAGGGTGATTGCTATAAATTTTGAATAATTCTTGATCACTCTCCATTCTCGATATCATAGAATTTCAGTTCTATTCACGTTTGTCATTAAAATCTGAAATTCAACAAAAGAAAAGAATGATTAAAGAAGTACGCATCTTTTGAGGGGGAGCTTTAGATATTCAGTATCTTATCCTAAAGTTACTTCAATTTGATGTATACCTTAAATCTTATGGATTGATTTTGATGAACCTCCTTATATTGCAAGACATGCTTTAATTACCTTGAGATGAGTTCTATAAAGGTTGTCTTATCTCAAACCTTGAGTCTTGTAAAAATAAGCTGAAACTTATAGAAAATATATTTTTGAGATTGACGATCTTATGGAACATTATCTACAAATTCTAAACTCTTAAAATGGAATGATCAATTAAGGGGGAGAAAGAAAATTTCAGAAGGAAAGATCTTATGGAACTTAATCGCATAAATCTATAACTAAAGGAGAGGGAAAGAATACTAAATGAAAAGTGATCCTAATACTCTCCAATATGTATCATCTGAAATTTAAATCTGAAAATCTTTATGATACACCTTGAGGCGTGTTATTTGGTTAGTATATCTTATGCATAAATCATGAACCAAATTGCAAGTTGAGCTTAAAGAGCCTCTAACTTAATGAAAAAGGGGGAGAATAACGTGTAAAATTTTCTTGAGTATCTTTTAGAAAATCTATTTTGATATTCACTAATGAGTCCTAATTGACTTGATCTTTAAAACTTAAATTGTGTGCCAATTCATATTTTTATGTATCAAATTTTTTTTTAGGAATAAAAGAATAAAGTCTTTAAAAGAGCTTTAAAAGAACCTTCAAAGCCTTGAACTTTATGTATACTCTAAGATATATTATAAATTGCATGAATTCATATTTTGGTATTTATGCCACAATATTTTTACACCATAAAAGCACTTTGCAATCATACTTAATATATTGCTCTTATACTCAGAAAATTAGTTAAATTGCTCTCATGTTGATAAAATACTTAATAGATTGGGCACAAGATCTTAAATGAACAAGCTTTCACACTTATTATTGAAGAGAGGTTAGATTTCTACTTCTTGAATTAACCTAAGGAAGATTCCACCTACACTTGATTAGAAAACTATCTGTGGTATCAACTTAGAAAACTTCTTGAAAACTATCTTCATTGGCTCTGATCTGTGCTCACTAATCTGATTCCAATATTATTGCCTTGAGTTAAATGATTCATATCCTGGCAATAATATAACATTCAAACCAGAGTACAGTAAGGGAAAGAAATATTTGAGTGTTCTGATCTTTGTGCTTAATGTTTCACTATCTTTTTGATGTTGTCAAAAAGGGGGAGAAATATCTAAGTATATGCAAATATCTAAGTATATGCTCATAATGCCTTTATGCTTTGAATTGAATACACTTAGGCTTAAATTGAAATATGTTGATTGTGTTAAGCTGATTAAATCTAAAGCATTATCATGAAGTATGTTTTAAAAATATATGTTTTCTACTTCATGCAACTTTGCTATGTATTACTTCTAGAAAACAATATCTTTTATATTGCATATACTCCAAGTTTTGTCATCATCAAAAAGGGGGAGATTGATGACCCAAAGATTGATTCATAGATTGATTTTGATGATCACAAAACCTTGAAGTATAGATACTAATGTTTATGTTGCAAGGAGAAAGATATTTATTTTGCAAGGAACATAGCAAGTTGGAAGAACACAAGAAGGCCTCCAAAAGCTCTCAAGAAAAGTTAGAAGAAAGCTACAATTCATTGGCCCAAGTTTAAAGTTCAAAAGGTTCAAATTGGAGGAGTAAAATCAAAGGAAAAATTCGAAAGAATAGTCTTCGAGTCGACTCCTGAGGAATTCGAGTCGACTCCAATGTTTACCGAGTCGACTCCGGGGAAGTATGAGTCGACTCCTAGGAGTCACAGACAGAAAAGTCAGAGAGCAGTTTTCGGGTCTGAGATTCGAGTCGACTCCAGTGGAACGCGAGTCGACTCCGATGGTTGGTAGGTCGACTCCAAAGAAAGCAAGAGTCGACTCTCAGCGGAACACAAAGAAAAAGTCAGAGAGCATTTTTGGGACTCTGAGATTCGAGTCGACTCCCGCATTGCACGAGTCGACTCCGAGACTCCGCGACCATCAACAGACAGAAAAACCAAGTTACTGCCTCTGAGATTCGAGTCGACTCCCAGACAGCTCGAGTCGACTCCAAGGCAGCGCTACACCAAGATGGCAGAAGGCTGTGTTTCGCAAACTGAGAGCCGAGTCGACTCTAAGGAAGTTCGAGTCGACTCCAAGACTGGACGAGCCAAAAGACAGAGGATCGGGAGTTCGGGCTCTGAGATTCGAGTCGACTCCCAGGACAGTCGAGTCGACTCGAGAGGACAAAATTCAAAATTGGATCCACGGACTTCAGTGGATGAGCCGACTCCGAAATTGCCAAGTCAGCTCCAGAAGTTGGCGAGTCGACTCCAGGTTAAGACGAGTCGACTCCCAGTCGAGGCAAGCACATTAATTCAAATTTGGAACAGTGGCCGAGTCGTCTCCGGTAAAACACGAGCCGACTCCTGCAACAGGCGAGCCGACTCCTGATCGCGCGAGTCGACTCCGATCCCAACGGTCATATTGTCAGGAGGTGCAGACTGGTTCCAACGGCTCTATTTTTGTCTCTAACGGCTATATTCTTGTTTCCACGTTATCAAAAGCTATAAAAACAAGAAGAGAGCTAGGAGAGAACTTATGGAAGTGGGAGAGATCATCTAGGAAAGAGATCTCAAAGAGATTACAAAGGAAATCTCCCATAAGCACAAAAGGGCCATCCAAAACGAAATAGAGAGAAGAAGAGCATCCAAGTGAATCCGAAAGCTTCCTCTCCATCCGTGTGCTGCCTCGGGGATCCTCTACTTCATGCCAAATCAGAGGAGGATCAAGTAAAGAAGAAGCCGAGCTCCTCCATATTCAAAACTCGTTTGAGGGCTTCTCTTTACTCTATTTGTTTATATTGTCATATTTGCTTGTTTAAGAAGCTTTGTTTTGTTTTATACTTTGTTTTAATATCTTGTAACTTGATTCAATCAAGGGATTGAATCAAGGGGTTAAGGTTTGTTGGTGAGCCAAAGAAAAACCAACGGTGTTAAGGTTTGTTGGTGAGCCAAAGGGAAAACCAACGGTGTTAGGTTTGTTGGTGAGCCGAGGGTAAAACCAACGTGTAAGGGTTTGATTGTGAGCCCGGGAAAACAATCGGAGTGGTTCTAGTCGGTGAGCCTGGGAAAACCGACCGAGTTCGTTGTGCGCTCGTAAAACAACAAGTTGGGTTGTGAGCTTGTAAAACAACCGGCTGTAATCGGTAGGATTATAGTGAAATTCCCAAGAGGTCTTGGGGAGTGGATGTAGGTGCTGGGGTGCACCGAACCACTATATGTCCTTTGTGTTTGTAATGCCTCTAGTTATTGTCTAACTAACACACTTACTTACTTAGATAAATTGCTTGCTTAATTCTTATCCGCACATCCTTTAGTTGCAAGCATATTTAATCAAGTCGCAGTCTATACATCAAACCCTTGCTAAGTTTAACTTTCACTGTGCATCTATACAACTTAGCATAGTTAATCAAAAAGTTTTAGAAGTAGCATAAAAGTTTTAAAAGACCCAATTCACCCCCCCTCTTGGGTTGTATCTACTGGGCAACAGAGTGTAAGTTGAGAGAGGAGCAATTGAGCATTCAAGAAAAAGAGAGGAAAGATAAGAAAAATGAGAGTGAGCAGAAGAAATAAAAGAATAAATCAGAATCCAAAGAATAGAAGAAAAAGAGAATGAGTGCATTTGCAAGCAAATGAGAGGTTGAGAGTGCCTTGTTAGCAAAAGAGCAGCTACTTGTGCTCATACACAAGGATGTTTATTTCACTAACGAACTCAATTCTTCTTTGCTTAGTATAGTTGCTTCTTTGTTACAGAAATTTGGTGATATTTTTCCAGAAGAAATCCCCCATGGATTACCTCCTACAAGAGGTATTGAGTATCAGATTGACTTCATTCCAGGTTCTTCAATCCCAAATAGACCAGCCTACAGAACAAGTCCAGAGGAAGCAAAAGAAATTCAAAGGCAAGTAGATGAGTTGCTGCAAAAAGGATTTGTGAGGGAGAGTCTTAGCCCATGTTCTGCTCCTATGATCTTAGTTCCGAAGAAAGATGGGATGTGGCGCATGTGTACGGACTGCCGAGCCATAAATAAAATCACTGTAAAGTATCGATATCCTATCCCTAGATTGGATGATATGCTTGATGAACTGCATGGTTCGTGTGTGTTTTCTAAAATAGATTTGAAGAGTGGATACTATCAAATTCGCATGAAAGAAGGTGATGAATGGAAAACAGCTTTTAAAACAAAATATGGTTTATATGAGTGGATGGTGATGCCATTTGGCTTATCTAATGCACCCAGCACCTTCATGAGGTTAATGAACCATGTTTTGCGTTCTTTCATTGGAAAATTTGTTGTAGTGTATTTTGATGATATTTTGATTTATAGCAAAACCTTAGATGAACATGTTAATCATTTGCATGTTGTTCTTAATATTTTGAGAGAAAACAAATTATATGCTAATCTTAAAAAGTGTTCATTCTGCCATGAATCTGTTGTGTTTTTGGGTTTTGTTGTAAGCTCGAAAGGAATAAGTGTGGATGAGGAGAAGGTAAGGGCAATTAGAGAATGGCCTACACCTAAGAATGCAAATGAGGTAAGAATTTTTCATGGTTTAGCAAGTTTTTATAGAAGGTTTGTAAAGAACTTTAGTTCTATTGTTGCACCTTTGAATGAACTTGTTAAAAAGAATGTTGTGTTTAAGTGGAATGATGTGCATGAGGAAGCTTTTAATTCATTAAAAGAAAAATTGACCAATGCACCTTTGCTTTGTTTGCCTAATTTTGATAAAGCTTTTGAAATTGAATGTGATGCATCTGGTGTTGTATAGGGGCCGTACTAATGCAGGACTCTAAACCAATTGCTTACTTTAGTAAAAAGCTTAATGGGGCATCATTGAATTATTCCAGGTATGACAAAGAGTTGTACGCTTTGGTGAGAGCTTTGCAAACTTGGCAACACTACTTGTGGTCAAGGAAATTCATAATTCATTCTGACCATCAAAGCTTGAAGACTCTGAGATCTCAAGGTAAGCTTCAAAAAAGACATGCCAAGTGGTTGGAATTCATTGAGATGTTTCCTTATGTAATCAAGTACAAGAATGGTAAGGAAAACATAGTGGCTGACGCATTGTCCAGAAGGTATGCATTGCTTACTTCTTTGCAAACTAAATTACTTGGTTTTGAGTTTATAAAGGACTTATATGCTAATGATTCTGACTTTGGCCAAGTATGGGATTCTTGTTCTAAACATGCTTTTGGGGACTATTATAGGCATGATGGTTTCTTGTTTAAGAAAAATAAGTTGTGTGTGCCTGTTTGTTCCTTGCGTGAAATGCTAGTTAGAGAAAGTCATGGTGGTGGATTGATGGGACATTTTGGGATAAAAAGGACTTTAGAAATATTGCATGAGCATTTTTATTGGTCTAACATGAAGCATGATGTGCAATCTGTCTGTGATAAGTGCATAACATGTAAACAAGCTAAATCTAAAGTCATGCCCCATGGCTTCTATACACCTTTGCCTCTGTCTAATCAACCTTGGACTGATATTTCAATGGATTTTGTGTTAGGATTACCTCGATCTCAAGGTGGCAAAGATAGTATATTTGTCCTTGTTGATAGGTTTAGTAAAATGGCACATTTCATTGCATGCTCTAAAACCAATGATGCAACACATATTGCTGATCTGTTCTTTAAAGAAATAATGCGCTTGCATGGATTGCCTAGAACAATAGTAAGTGATAGGGATGCGAAGTTCCTAAGTCATTTTTGGAAAACTTTGTGGAATAAACTAGGAACAAAACTCTTATTTTCTACTGTTGCACATCCTCAAACGGATGGACAAACTGAAGTAGTAAATAGAACACTTACTACCTTGTTGCGTGCTATCATTCAAAAGAATTTGAAAAATTGGGAGAAATGCTTGCCACATGTTGAGTTTGCTTATAATAGAACTGTTCATTCTACTACTTCTTATTCTCCTTTTGAAGTTGTGTATGGCTTTAATCCTTTGACTCCTTTGGACATCTTACCTTTGCCTACTAATGAGTGTACCAATTTGGATGGTAAAAAAAAGGCAGATACTATTAGGGAGTTGCATGCAAAAGTTCGAGCCAACATTGAGAGGAAGAATGAGCAATATGCAAAGCAAGCAAATAAGGGGCGTATTAAAGTTATTTTTGAACCAGAAGATTGGTTTTGGGTTCATATGAGGAAAGAGAGGTTTTCCACTTAAAGAAAATCTAAGCTGCAAACAAGAGGAGATGGACCCTTCCAAGTTCTAGAGAAGATCAATGATAATGCCTACAAGCTGGATTTGCCAAGTGAATATGGTAATGTAAGTGCTACCTTTAATGTGGCTGATCTATCTTTGTTTGATGTAGGTGATGAATCTGATTCGAGGACGAATCCTTTTGAAGAGGGAGGGAATGATAGAGACGCAACCAGCCCATCTAAAGATCTTTTGCATGGAATTGAAGGTCCTATGACTAGGGCCAAGACTAAAAGTATGAAACAAGCTTTGGAAAGCCTGATCATAACAATTAAAGGAAAAGAAGACCAACGTGAGATAGAGGCTGCACCTAATTGGGTCACTTTCATACAATTGGGTGAAGATGCTTTGAGTCCAACCTGAAGACAACACTTTGGAAAGTCCAAATCACATGACAAGAAGCATTCATGGGAAGGCCAACTTTCCTATTGTATTTGGATTTTCGTGCATATTTTTGGGGTGATTTTTCAGATGATATTTTGTATTTCCCAAGTCACATTCAGACTTTCTTGTAGTTCCCAAAGTCACTATAATTACTTTGGGATCTTTTTCCTAAGTTCTGGTTACTTTTCTAGGAGTAGGTGTACCATGCATTTTTCCAAGTCTTGGTAAATGCATGGCAAGTAGTGCTATGTAATTTCCTAGGAGTTGCTTCTCTTTGAAGCCATTTCAGCCTTAAAATAGCACCAGATTGTACTTGAGAGGGGAGGACGCATGAATGAAATTTGGAAGTTTCTCTTATGTGGGAGCTTCACCTTTGTTCTTGGATTAGAACTTGATAGTGTTGGTTCTACCGGCAGGTCGCGGTTAGGGTCACGCTTCTTTTCATAACTTTGGTTCTACCGGCAGGTCGCGGTTAGGGTCAAGTTTCTCTTTCTCTACCTGTTTCCAGGACATTCCGAAGTGTGCTCTTATCAATAAATCTTGACATATGACAGATGATGGGATTTGACGAGTTATCCATGACCTCCATCTCGTAGGGATCCACGATAGAATGACTGTATCATACGATAACTACACTTAGAGGTTCATCTATTCCATTCTGTTGGGTTGCCACTATATGCTCTAAGTGTCACTGGTGGATGGTGAGACTCACAGGGAGGAATTATTCCAACCCATTGAAAGAAAATTTCATGGAAATGGACTCTGTCTACTGGATTTGACTGCGACAACATTTCGGTACTAAAAAGAAATGCCCTTTACAAATGGTGGGTTGGTATGCCCAAAGATAAATTAGATGGTATAATTATTACCATTCAAGAAAATCTTCTTGCTTATAAGGAGAAAAAAATATTTGGTTCTCCTCAGCAGTCCAGCACTAATGATGACAATTTGTTTATGTCAATGAAACATAAACTAAGTAAGAGATATCCTAACATCTCTGAAGAAAGCCAAGGAGGTTGTGAGAAACAAAGGGGTTTTATTTCTCGTTTTCCAAAAGCATGCCTCAACAAGGGTGAGAGCTTCCCCTTTTATAAACAAAATAAAAGAAGTAGATTCCAATCTAGTTTGGAGTCCGAAAAATATCAAGCAATCAGATGCAGTCTGATTGGACATAAAGATAAAGCTACTTTATAAAAGTAAGACATGACTTAAAGCAACTTTGCAAAAAGGTGAAAGTGACATAAAGTATTGACATAAAGGAAGTTCCTTCTGCTGAGTGGTCCTGATTTGACACCACTTTTCTGAAAAGTAGATTCCTCCTTAGTAGGTGAAGCAATAATTTCTTCACGAGAGTGCTTTTCATCTGGCAGGCATTTTATCGTGTTGGTCAGAGATCATCTTTTATTCTGATGTTGATGTCGCCACTTTTTTTTTCTTTGTTTTTATTCAGGACAGATTTTACTGCTCCTTTTCGTGGTCTTCTGGCCAGAACTGTCTGCCATACTTCCTCCATTGGATTTGGAGTATTCTGAACTTCTTGTTCTTCATATGGATCATATGATTCACCTACTAAGCAAACATAGGTGTTGCTTGTATTTTCAGGAGTATCAGATGAAGATTGCTTCGATGAGGCATATTTCATAGATTTATCCTCAAATGCCTCAAGAAATTCCTTCTTAATTTTTTTAAGACATCTCGCCTTAACTTCTTCTTCAGAGATGTTAGGATATCTCCTATTTAGTTTATGTTTCATTGACATAAACAAATTATCATCATTAGTGCTGGACAGCTGAGGAGAACCAAATATTTTTTTCTCCTTATAAGCAAGAAGATTTTCTTGAATGGTAATAATTATACCATCTAATTTATCTTTGGGCATACCAACCCACCATTTGTAAAAGGCATTCCATTTTAGTACCGGAATGTTGTCGCAGTCAAATCCAGTAGACAGAGTCCATTTCCATATCCATGGAATTCTATTTTCAATGAAATAGATCATTGGGCAAGTACCAGTACATATCTGGTCATCCGTCATCTTATTGATGGTTGGATGGTTATCCACCCATTCTTCAAAGAGATCAAATAATATTTTGGGTAATATTTTTATATCTAGGCCAAAGAAAGTCCACCATTTGTTGAACCAACCTGGAATAGGCTTGGTCAAGATATCAGGGTGTACCTACAGAAACCAAGTTTGCTTCCTCTTGGGATTTTCATAATAAAATAGGTTAGTGAATGCTTCGATGTAGTCCCAGTAAGTGCTTATTGGGATCCAGACCCCATTCTTATGGTTGCATAATCCTGTAGATAGTACATTATTATTTATATTATTATTATGGAAATTATGAGTAATCTCCATAGATTCAGTGAGGAGTAATAATTTCTCCATCATCTGTCTATCCTTGCCATCCGTTGAAGGATATCCTTTATCGTCAAAGTATTTTTGACGTATGCACCATGGATCGTCCATTTTTTGGATATCATTTTGACCCATGTACATAATGATTTTCTCGCAATGATTTTGTAAGAACGAGGTATCAATAGTATTTCCTTGAAGCACCTCTTTCATCATAGGTTTTGACGATGATGTGGAAGAGAGATTTTTTTTTACAGCATTTTGCTGTTCAACCTCCTTTTGTTTCTGCTGATTAAGGTAGGTTGCTAAGTCCACCATCTGTGATACTTTTTCTGGCTGTCTATGAAATAACAAATTCGCTGTATTCATGGGAAGTGCATTGGCACTGCGTCCCCTGTTTTCTCGGAAAGAATTTCTTCCTCGAGCATATGTTCCTCGAAGAAGAATCATCCCTGCAAAAATTCTCTTGTTAGAAAGTCTGGTAGAGAATTTTTTTCAGATTTAATATATTCAATATTAAAATCAAAGATAGACAATTGTGCCTGCCAACCAGCAAAGATTTATTTGGATACTAAATTCTTAATATCCTTCTTTATGATCTATTTTGCTGCTGTGCAGTCTATCCTCAACAAAAATTGTTGATTTAACAGATCACTATGAAACTTTAAAATGCATTTAACTATTGAAAGCATTTCTTTTTTGATTGTAGAATACTTAGTTTGAGTGGGATTCCATTTCCCAGAAGTATATCTTACCAGGATTTCTTTATTGACATTTGGATCTAATTGCTTTAAAATGCCATCGAATCCAATATCAGATGCATCAGTTTTGACAATTTTAAACCAATTAGTATTAGCCAATGCTAAACAAGGTAAACTTCTTACCTTTGACTTGATTTTCTTTACCTGCTTGGTGTGCAAATTACTCCATGGAACCGGACTTTTATTCAGTCTCCCATATAATATGGCAGTATCATCTGCTAGATTCTTATAATAATCAGATACATAATTTAAACTTTCTAAAAACCTTTGAAGTTGTTTAGTATCGATTATTTCATCTGGAAATTTAGATGCAAATTCTATACTTCTCTCAATTGGAACTATTTTTCCTTGGGATATATAATGTCCCAAGAACCTTATCTTGGTTTGAAATAGACTCATTTTTCTTTCTGATATAACCAAGCCATTTCTATGGGCCAACATCTTAAAATGCTTAAGTTGTTTGATATGATCATCTATTGTTTTAGAAAATACTAAAACATCATCTATATAAACAATTATATTTTCTGTATTATTGAAAATTTCATTCATTATCTTTTGAAATTCAGAAGGTGCATTTTTTGGTCCAAAGGACATTATATTCTATTCATAATGACCAAATGGTACTATAAAAGCAGTTTTGTATCTATCAGATTCTTTAATCTGAATCTGCCAATATCCTGACTTCAAATCAAACTTTGAAAAGATAGTTGCCTCATTCAATCTATCTAACAAGTCTTTTTTATTCGGTAATGGATATCTTATCCATTTTAATGCTTTATTTAAAGGCTTATAGTTGATCACTAATCTTGGATTCCCTCTTTCTTTTTCTGCATATTTATTGACATAAAAAGCAGTACAGCTCCAAGGAGAATAAGATTTTCTTATTAATCCTCTATTGAGAAGTGTCTCTATCTCATTTTTACATAGTTTGAGATATTCCTGGTTCATTTGTCTAGCCTTAGTGGGAATATCTTGTTCCTCAAACGACGATTCTTCATAAGGTAGACTAACCTGATGACTTCTTCTATCCCAAAAAGCATTGGGTAGCTCATTACAAATTTCATTTTTGAACTGATTTTCTAATTTTCTTATTCTTTCTTGATTATAAGGATCTTTCAGTTTTTCTTCTATATCATAGATATTTATTTCTTTCTTTAAAAAATTTAACTGATTTTCCTTTTTTATAAGGATGCCTTTGATTTCATTAATCATTTTAGCTTGTGGATCTGTTATGAATAGAAACACTAGTTGTTTTCCTTGCTTGTATAAATTTCAGAGTTATCTATTTTTGTTATGGGCACGATATCATTAAGAAAAGGAGTTCCTAGAATGATATTCTGTGTTAAATTTTTAACTAAAATAAAAGATGTCTTAATACAAACATCCTGATTACATGTATGTGCTTTTGGTATTTTATATTTAATTGATAACTTATTTCCTCCAGCTGCAGTTAATGTCTGCACTGTCTTTTCGAAATAAGTTGTTGGAATTATTCCTTCTTGGATGCAGTTTAAGTCTGCACCACTATCTACCAATGTCTTAGCATTCTCTAGTACAAAAGTCTTGTTTATTACTAGAGTAATATTTATATACCACTTTTGGTATGTTATTTGATTCAATATGTTTAAATATTCAAGAAGGACGTTTGTTTCCTGAATTATAAGTTTTCCTTCTTCTTTTAAAGGAAACTTCTGAGAATCTTTTCTACTAGTTTCTAGGCTAGTTATTCTAGCGCTGAATTGATTATTTTCATGCTTTAGCATAGAGATTTCTATTTTTAACTGATTTATTTCACACTTTAAATCTGCTAAGGAAGCAGGTTTTTCTTTTATCCTAGAATTATTAAATCTATTTATGACTTCATGAAATTGATACCCTCTATTAGGTAATATCAATTTAGATGATTCCCTGTTATTTGGGTTCTTTTCTAATAAGAATTCAAGTAATTGTTTTTTAATTTGATTATCAGTAATTTGATCTAGAATCTTTAATATTTCTTCTTGACTATTAGTCAAGACATTCAATGATTTCATTCCTACCAAAGATTTCCAGTAATCTTTGTTACATTGAACTATGTTACAATGACATTTTTTATTACTTGTTTGTGTCTCAGATGAGGATGAAGATATAACTTCATTGATCTCATATTCCGAAGAATCTTGATACTCACTCTCCTCTCCATCTGAGGATGAGTTTATCATTAGTTTCATTAACTGATCTTTCATATGATCATCAATTTTTAAGGAACTAATTTTCCTTTTTACTGAGCATCTATTAGCATAGTGCCCATACCTACCACATCTATAACATTTAGGTTCATCTTTTATAACCCTTTTCTTTTTCTTCTTTTTAACAGCACGTTTTTCTTGCTGTTGCCTCCTTTTGATATATCTCCTTTGTTTATATATGCTTTGTACTCTTTACGAGGGGTTTTATGTACATATTTTTTGTACTTTCTTTTCTTCTTCTTCGATCCTTCTGGATTTTCTTGCATATCATATGCAAATTGATGACAGAAATCACCTAGTTGATGTTTTTCTGTAAGTGAATGTCTCTTTAATTGTTTTTTAAGTTTTAAATCATTATATATATTTAAACCTTCTTGAACACATATTCCTATTATTTGTCCATAAGTATAGTGTTCATAATTGATGTGAATTCCATCCTGTCTATCTCTTAAGGTTTTCTTAACCCTTGCTGCAAATAAGTATGGCAATCCATCTATGAATTTGGATTTCCATAATTCTGTATTAGGATCATTTACTTGAAAAACTCTGGTCATAAAAGCATCTTTAGACCATCTAAAATGCATTAAAGTGGGACATTTTAGATTAATTAATAGAGTTCTCATTGAATCTCCTTCTTTTAATTCTAATCCTGCAAAGTGTTGGATTATTGTAACACACAGTGTGTATACTGCATCTTGTTCAGTATCTATTCCTTTAGTACCACTGCTGGTTGGCCTATCTGGCTCTACTTTTATTATTTTTATATGACCCAAAATCTCATTCTTTTGGTTTTCATTCAAATATGATTGCCACCATCCCTTTAACTGACCTATGAATCTAGCTATAATAAATTTAACAATCTCATGATCAGTATTACCATTCTGATGGCAGATTGTTGAATACATCATTATTCTATGTATTACGTCAAGATTTGTTTATCAGACATTCCATATATGTTCCATTCATAGATGTGTTTCCCAGAATAAGAATTCTGAAATGGTTCTCTCTCCTCATGTAAGACATCTAATGGAGAAGGCCTTTTATAGTAATATTTTTCTAATGGCCTAGGTTCATACCTAATTGGATTAACTTTTAATTCATTCATTTGATCCTCAAACTTTTCTAGATCTGGAATGTTTTCTTCTGATAATTCTTCATCTGAATTTATCTGAAGGTTTTTATTAAATAGATTACATAAGTCTTCCGAACTTCCTTCATCAGATTGTTCGCTATCAGGGTTAGTCCTAGAATTTCTATTGACTACTCCTATATGAATTCCTTTTAATTTCTCCTCTAAAACCTTCATAAATTCTGCATTTGGTTTTTCCAATTTGAAGTTTTTTACTTCTGGTGGAGGCTGAATAACAGGAGTTATTGGTTCTTTATTTTTCTCTTCAGTTTTTTTTTCATTTTTTCCAGAACCTGAATATCTCTTTCGAGATCTTTATGAATTTTATCTAATTTTTTCTCTACTTGTAATAATTCTGTTCCTATGCAATATAAGTATGCATTTGT
Organism: Phoenix dactylifera; assembly: GCF_009389715.1. NCBI lineage: Eukaryota > Viridiplantae > Streptophyta > Magnoliopsida > Arecales > Arecaceae > Phoenix > Phoenix dactylifera. The sequence goes on from NW_024068617.1 coordinate 39,991, forward strand.
ATAATTTTGTGTTCTAATTAGAGTGTTTAGTTCTCTAACCGTCACATGTGTATGTTCCATCTTATTCAAATTAAAATAAGCCATTGCTTCAGTTGACTGAAGTTTGAACATTTGTTGTGGAGGAAAAGGTGAATTTATTACTTCGTCCTGTATTGTTGTCCAAGTTTTTTGGAGAACTGCAATTTCTTGATTTTTCTCATATGCATAAAATTGTAAAAACCAAGGGGTAAAATATTCTATCTTTTGATAGGCTTCTAAATCCTCATAATATTTGTTTTTATAATATATTAATTCTAATGGAGAGAATTTCTCATAATACCAGATTCTAAAGGGTTTATTTCCTTCTGACTGAAACTCTTCATTGAGTTTCCTTCTAATATAAAGTTGGTTAGCAACTTGAGGGTGCGCGGGTCCCTCGGTGCGGAAGCTGGGGAAAGGAAGGAGAAGAGGCAAGAAGCAAGAGACCGAAACGGAAGCAAAAGAGATTTTCTTATTACTTCAAGGGGCTGTCTAAGGTTCCTCTTCCTCAATGTGAAGAGATGAGTCCCTTAAATAGACCATGGGTTACATTGGATTCTAATTCATTTTGGAGTCCGGGGTCAGACTGTCTCCTCACGTGGACGACAGACAAATACAATAAAGAATGACACGACATAAAGAAAAGAAAAAGAAAGACCAAAAGGACTCAACAGTAAAAAGTAAGCAGTAAACAATACTGCTTTTACAAAAGTGCTTTATTGCACAGTGTCCTTGGTCCGCCGAAAGTGGATTCCTTCGTACGTCCTTTTCTTGTCCTCTGCTAGTGGAGATGCCATTCGTCAGAGTGACGTGACATTGGTCTGTGTTGCTTTCTGCCGAAAGTAGTTCCTTCGCTGCCAAGAAAGCATCTTTTCTGCCAAAAGCGATTTCTTCCTGGCTAAGAAAGCATCTTTCCTCGGATGAAGGGATTCCTTCCGCCTGAAGGAAAGCGGTGATGTGATGTAAAGTGGCCTTGGGCTGAGCCACTCTGCAAAGGCGATTCCTCCGGTTGGATGGAGGACGTCCTTCCTTGTGCTGGCTTCACGGGCGAGCACTGCTGATCCTATTTGATCCAGCTTCGTTCAGAGCATCTTCTCTGGACTTGTCCTGGGCAAGAAGTGATTTCTTCTTCTGCAAGACTTGATCAATAATAGCTATAGCGCTTATTAGCGTCTTTTATAGCTATAGAGCTCATTAGCTTCTTTTAACCAGAATTGGTTATTACCAATCTGTTGCCAAAGAGTTAATTTATTTTTAACTCTATGAACCTTCTATCATTTAGATAGCCTTCATCATGATATTGGTTCAATAACCTCCCAGAATACTTCTCTGAGAATGAGTAATAATACTCCCTTTGTTCCTGGCTAAGAACAAAGTTGGTTGCAATGCATTTATTGCAATATAGCAATTTGCTATCAAGGCTATTCTTCCAAACAGAATGCCAAATGTGGGAAGTGCTTCCTCACTGCGTCCCGTAGGATTATTCCCAGTATTTCGGGAAGTGCATCAGCACTGCGTCTCATATTATGAGAAGTGCTTCCTCACTGCGTCCCTTAGGGATAATTCCCATTATTTTGGGAAGTGCATCAGCACTGCGTCCCCAGTCATAAAAACGGGAAGTGCTATTAGCACTGCGTCCCCTAATTTATCAAGCAGATAAAATTTTCTGTCCTGATCTCGTCCCTGCATGGTAAACAGGTTAGGGAGGACTATTTTCAAATCCAGTATTATAATATTTATAATACTCTATAGCATCTATTATTGATGCATAATCAGGTAAGTAATTTACCTCGGGGTGTTTCCCCTTTCTTACCAGAGCTTGTTGCTGTGGTTGACTGCAGCTAGCATTGTTGGCTTCACCTGCATCAAGAATTTCTTGTGGTTGCGATAATTTCACCTTTTCATTAAGATGAACTATTATCTGTTTAACAACCTCATAATTCGGGTTGACGAAGGGAAATGTAATTTGCTTTCCTCTTCTTTGGAATATTATTCCTGTTTGGTCTATCTTATTGATAGGCATAATTTGGTCTAGGAAAGGTGTTCCTAGAATGACATTATGTGTCAAATTTTCTATTATTACAAAGGATGTTTTCATCTTTGTATCCTCTGTAATAACATATGCATCCAACAATTGGTTGGAGATACTTAATCTGGTTCCTTCTGCTATAGTAGCTGATTGGGTCGTTTTAACCAGATAAGTCTTAGGGATAATTCCCTCTTTGATGCAATTAAAATCTGCTCCAGAATCTATCCGAGCAATAACATTTGGTATGATAAGGTTTTTATTAACCTTAATGCTAATTTTGACATACCATTTTGGGGTTATTACCCTTTGCAATGAATGTAGACAATCAGAAGATATATTTTCTTCGTCATTGACTACCCTTTTCCCTTTTGAATCAAAAGAAGATTCTTGGGAACATTCTAAGTCTGTTATTCTAGACTTAATCTGATCATTTTCAGATTTTAATAGAGCTATGTCTATTTCTATTTCTTCAATCTTCTGTTTCAATTCATTAGTTGAAACATGTTTCTCCCTGATTTGGGATAAGTAAAATCGATTCATGACTTCACTCAATTGGTATGTGTAAGTAGGGATCTTAGGCCCTATTTCTGTATTATTCGGGTTCTTTTCTATTAAGAACTCGAGCAAGGCTTTCCTTGTATCTAGATCTTTAATTCGATCAAGGAGTTCAAGAATATTTTCTTGATCTCTAGTCAGAACATTTATATTGTTCATTTCGACTACGGATTTCCAATAGTCTTTTTTGCAGCTTGCTCTACTGCAACATGCCTTTCCTTCTGAGGATGAGGATGAGATGGTGTCTATTTCATCATCTGCGTCAGATATATCAGAATCTATTTCCTGATCTGATGAAGATGCTAGCACTATTCTTGCAATTTCAGCTTTTGTCTCTTCATTATAACTCAGATTATTAATCCGTTTTTTAATCTTGCAGTACCTAGAGGTATGACCTTTTTTCCCGCAAGTATAACACGTAAGTTCATTCTTAGGTGTTTTAGTTTTAGGAGGTAATTGTCTCCTACGGGGTTTTGGTTTCCTTACCTTTTCCCTTCGCAATTTGCGATGCTTATGCTTTTTTATAGGAGCTATATCTTCTCCTATATCATAAGCAAATTGGTCACAGAACTCACCTAATTGATGTTTTTCTGTGAGCCTCTGTTTTTTCAATTGTCTTTTCAACCTTAAGTCATTACATAAGGCAAGACCTTCCTGGACACAAGTATTGATAAGTTGTCTATAGGTATACTGTTGATAATTTATAGAAATTCTATTATTTCTATTTCTCAGGACTCTCTTAATTCTTTCCGCAAACAAATGCGGGAGTCCTTCTATAAATTTAGACTTCCAACCTTTTGAGTTTGAGTCCGGTAATTGCATGACTCTGCTAAGGAAAGTATCCTTATACCATCTAAAATGGTTCAAGGTTGGGCATTTGAGATTGATCAATAATGATTTGATCGTATCGGTCACTGAAATTTCATGACCTAACCAGTTTTGAACTATGGCAAGAGTGAGTGTATAAACTGCATCTTGCTCTATGACAACTGTAGATCCTGCCATATCAGGTTCTATTTTAATAATTTTCTGGTGACCCATGATTTCATTTCTTTGAGCCTCAGAAAGATAATGCTGCCACCAGCCTCTTAGTTGGCCTATAAACCCAGTTATTATAAACTGAGCAATCTGATGGTCGAAATTGCCATTGGCTCTACAAACAGTGCTATACATCATCATTCTATGTATAACATCAATTATCTGTTTGTCATTCATGCCATCTATGTTCCATTCATAGATTTGTTTTCCAGAGAATGAAGTCTGGAAATGAGGTGGATTTTCCTCAAGGAGTACATCAGCCGGAGTAGGTCTTTGGTAATAATAATGCTCCATTCTTGCCGGCTTGTATTTAACTTGATTTATCTGTGATAATTCATCTAGATGATCAAGTTTAAATACTCCTAGTTGGTTTTCCAACTTTTCTAGGCTTGATTGATTGTCTAAGCCATAATGTTCTTTTAGGAAATGATTTTGATTTATCATTCATATATGTAGGGTTTTTAACCTATCTTCCAATAATTCCAAAAATTCAGAATTATGGTTTTTCAATTTGAATCCTTCCACCTTAATTGGTGGTTGTATCATTGGAAGATCAATTATTTCCTTTTGTTTAGTGGGTTCTTTAAGAGATTTCAAAATTTGAATTTCTCTCTTAAAGTAGTTTGTCATTTTTTCAATTTTATTTTCCAGCTCTAAGAACTGGTTTCCTAGACAAACTAAATACACATTTGGGTAGTTTTGGGACTTAATTAATTCATTAAGTTCTTTTACCCTTATATGTTCTAGGATTGATTTATTTAATCCTAGATAAGCATTGGCTTCAGTCGATTCTAATTTAATCGGCTGTTGAGGTGGAAATGGGGCTTTTATTACCTCATCTTGAACTATTATCCATGATCTTTGTATAACAGTCAATTTCTTTTCTTGATGATTCAAGAAATATTTTAGAAACCAAGGGATAAAAAATTGGATATCCTGATTTCTTTGGAGTTCTTTATAGAATTTCTTTTTATAGAACTCCTTTTCTTGTTGGGAAAATCTCTTCCCATACCACTGTCTAAATGGCTTGTTTTTGTCAAGCCCAAACTCTTTGCTTAAGAGTTTTCTATAATGACTTCCTATTTTATAAGAAATCATAGATGAAAGCTCATCTCAGATTGGGTCGGAGATTCCTTCCCTCTGTTTCTGGAGTAGATTCCAAAAGAAATTTCATTTCTACTCATCCCTATTCCTTCAACTGTCTCAATGTCTTCATTCCTCATTTGAGACGTCGATGGCCTATTAGGGATATCAACTATATTGGGTTGCTGAAAGGATCTACTAGAGAATGATCTCTTGATCCTGCCTGTTTCTTTATCTTGAAACATAATTTCTACAGATCCATCTGTATGTTGGATCACCTGATCTATACTTTTATTTAGTACAGGCTCAGTGGTTTCTTCTTTTTCCATTTTCCAGGATTCTGGAAATTTTATCTTATTCCATTCAATAAGTTTATTGGTCATTACATGGGATGACCTCAGATTTGTTTGGACCACTGTTGTAAATCCATGTGGGAGATTTACCTCTCGAGTTCGAGGAGCAAGTGTGGTCAGAATTTTATAGTAAATTCTATAACTGATGGCCATAATTTCTGACCCTGGAATAAAATTATATCCATGAGTAGACACCTTAAGTTCTAAGGCTCTCAAAAGATTTTGGTCTTTTAATGAAAGACTAAAGTTTGGGGAACAGTTAAAATAAACTGGACCATAGCAGAGACTAGTTTCAACTGCTGCTGCCAAGGAAGTTTGGAAATCCATATTCCTTGCATCCCTTATTATGGACATGAAGCTAGAGTTTATTCCTAGCAGAGTTAATGGTTTGAATGAAACCTGGACCATACCGATGTGTATAAAATTATACTTCTCTCGGTATTCCTTAATATCCTTTTCATCTAATAACTGAAAAGTTTGGGTCTATTTTTTAACAGAAAGGGTTCTTTCGATAGTTTTTACTATCATCTTAGAACCTAAACCCAGCCATCCTTTCTTGTAGATATGGCTCGGATTTACCTTAGGAATTGACCAATTATTCAATTCATCCAAATATTTTGGATATTCTATGCTCTCCGCATAGGTGACCTCATTGGTCGAGCTAGAGCTTCGGGAGACCTCATAGGAGGCAGGAACTGGGTCTATGGATTCCATATCCATGGTTCAAGGCTTGGACTGGCTCTTTGGCGAGTGCTAAGTTGAACGTGCACAGTGAAGATATAGCTTTCTTTCTATTAACCTTATCACCAGATATATGTATGCTAACTGATCAACAAATAGTGTATGATTCTGAACAATAAAAGCAGTATGATATGGGAGCTACATTCTATACTATATTTGAACTATAAATCTTACTATACAGATATATGATATAAATGCATGCTCAGGATATGATAGCTTAACTCTATGGAACTTAGAAGCAAAACATGATAATCTTTTATTCTAGCATTGAAAAATACAACCCTTCTATCCTGCCATCTTATGGATGACCAACCCGACGGCCCTCGATCACCAGGCGATGTACCATACAGGGGAGGATCACTGCGGGGACTTAAGCGGACGCCCTACCTTTTCCCCTCAACTGCCGCCTCCATGCGGACTTACCAACGGGTACTTTTCTCCGGACGCCATTACCCTCCCGCTCTCGGCCTCAACCCATCCAAGTACATTATCCCCGGGAGAGGAGTTGTCGTATACTTGACCCTCCTTATGACGGATTCAGAATGAAGATGTATTCATATCGTTCAATGATAGATAAACTACTACCATATAATGCCTTCAGACATGGAATATTAAACTACCATATAAGATTATGCTTGGACATCATAACTGATAGTGGAGATTCAAAGCTCAAAACAAGATAGACAATAGCCACCAGATCATGCTTTTAGCAGAATCCTATACTATTTCAGCAGCATAATAAGGTTACATAGAAGAACCATATACCTTCGAGTGCCTTAGCACTCCCAAGCCAGACGCCTCTTAGCCTGTCATTAGGCTAAGCCCTGTTCCTCCGGCCTACCGGGATACGGTAGTCTCCTCCCTGAACCAAGAACTAACTTGGCTCTGATGGCCATAATTTCTGACCCCGAAATAAAATTATATCCATGAGTAGACACTTTAAGTTCTAAGGCTCTCAAAAGATTTTGGTCTTTTAATGAAAGACTAAAGTTTGGGGAACAGTTAAAATAAACTGGACCATAGCAGAGACTAGTTTCAACTGCTGCTGCCAAGGAAGTTTGGAAATCCATATTCCTTGCATCCCTTATTATGGACATGAAGCTAGAGTTTATTCCTAGCAGAGTTATGGTTTGAATGAAACCTGGACCATACCGATGTGTATAAAATTATACTTCTCTCGGTATTCCTTAATATCCTTTTCATCTAATAACTGAAAAGTTTGGGTCTGTTTTTTAACAGAAAGGGTTCTTGGGACTTACCCCTTGGTTTGGTGTAATTTCACCAGCTTGAATCTGGGATCATCAAGAATTACTTGATGTTGGGTCTTAATTGCACCCTTTCTTGGATGGATTGCCAAGATGCTTTGCCACATGTGTTCTGTAGCTTTAGCTCTACTCGTCTTATGCATTTGATTATGCACAGAAGTAGACTGTTCTTCTTCTTTCTCAGGAGATAAAGTATCCTGTGCATAAGGATCTTGAGCTTCTCCTGCAAGACACCTGAACATATTAGTATCATCAGGCAAAGAGTTGGATGAACTCTGTGAGGCAGTATCCTTCATTGACACCGTCTTCTTTGATGCAGTACTCTTGATGGAGTCTGTCAAATGTTCTGCTTCAAATGTAGAACAGAACTGCTTCTTGAGCTGGTCCAGGCATTTGGACATAATCTCTTCAGGAGTGCATTGTGGATATTTTCTGGAGAGTTTAGCTTTAAGACTGGCAAAATAATTGTCAGTAGAGCCTTCAGACTGCTGAATTTCAGTACGGTCCTTCTTGAAGATAGCTAAATCAAATTTAATGGTGGAAATGATATCATCATATTTTTCTCGAGGCATTCCTCGCCACCATTTGTAGAGATATTTTCTCTTTAGGACAGGGATATTTACCTCCTGGTCCATTTCTGCCGATATGATCCACTTGAATATCCATGGGATATTGTTCTGGATTACGAACATCATCGGGCATAGCTCTGTAGAGATGTATTCATCCATGAGCTTGTTGATGGTGGGATGATTGTCCACCCATTCTTCAAAATGTTGAAGCATTGGTGAGGGCAGCATGTGAATTTCTGGCCCAAACTTGGTCCACCATTTGTGAAACCATCCTGGCAGTGGCTTCTGCAGTATTTCCGGCTCCACCTGTATAAACCAAGAATGCTTCTTCTTGGGATTTTCATAATAGAAAATGTTGGTGAAGGCTTGAACATAGTCCCAGTAATTGACTAGATAGACTTGTCCGTTGGTTGTGATCTGCTTGGCCTGAATTGGGTCAAGTCCCCATTCATTTAGTCTGATCACCTTCAAAATATAGCATTTGCTAAAATTGATGATTCCACTCCTGATACTTCCATTTTGGAAGTTATGCTGGGTTTCTACAGATTTAGTATGGAGCAGGAGTGCCTCCATTACTACTCTGTTTTTTCCCTCCATTGAAGGGTAACCCCGTTCGTCAAAGTATTTTTGACGTATGAACCATGGATCACTCAGATGAGCAACTTCACTGTGATCCAGGTACATAATAACCTCCTCGGATTTCTTCTCCGAGTAAGTACTATCCAGGAGATTCTCCTGTAGTACTTCATCGTTGGGCTCGACGATGAAGTTGGTTGCAAGGAAGTTCCTTGCCCAGCACTAGTGTGCTGTTCATGGTCAACCTTCTGTTTCCCCTTATTGAGAAAGGTTGCCAAATCCACCAGTTTCGAACTGCTGGGCTCCATTGGTGGGAAATTTTCCGCAGTTAACTGTGGAGCAGCTTGAGTGGGAAGTGCATAAGCACTGCGTCCCCTGCCATATATGGGAAGTGCATAAGCACTGCGTCCCCTGCCATATATGGGAAGTGCATAAGCACTGCGTCCCCTGCCATAATGACCATAATGGGGCCATGTATTTCCAGTATTTTCGGAAAGTGCTATATTTGCACTGCGTCTCCTGATATTTCGGGCAGATGATTTTCTGCCTTGTTCATGGTAGTCTCGCCTTGGGATGATGCAGGGATAACCAACAATGTTCGCTGCAGCCAACCACAGCAACAAGCTCTGGTAAGAAAGGGGAAACACCCCGAGGTAAATTACTTACCTAATTATGCATCAATAATAGATGCTATAGAGTATTATAAATATTATAATACTGGATTTGAAAATAGTCCTCCCTAACCTGTTCACCATGCAGGCACGAGATCAGGACAGAAAATTTTATCTGCTTGATAAATCAGGGGACGCAGTGCTAATAGCACTTCCCGTTTTTATGACTGGGGACGCAGTGCTGATGCACTTCCCGAAATAATGGGAATTATCCCTAAGGGACGCAGTGAGGAAGCACTTCTCATAATATGTGTAAAAGTAGTACTGTTCACTGCTTGCTTTTACTGTTGACTCCTTTCGGTCTTTCTTTTCCTTTTCTTTATGTCGTGTCATTCTTTATTGTATTTGTCTGTCGTCCACGTGAGGAGACAGTCTGACCCCGGACTCCAAAATGAATTGGAATCCATTGTAACCCGTGGTCTATTTAAGGGACTCATCTCTTCACATTGAGGAGGAGGAACCTTAGACAGCCCCTTGAAGTAATAAGAAAATCTCTTTTGCTTCCGTCTCGGTCTCTTGCTTCTTGCCTCTTCTCCTTCCTTTCCCCCGCTTCCGCACCGAGGGAAGTAGAAGAAGATGGAGAAGAAGAAGAAGAAGGAGAAGAAGAATTAGATGAAAAAGAAGAAGGAGAGGAAGAAGAAGGAGAAGAAGAATTAGATGAAAAAGAAGAAGGAGAGGAAGAAGAAGGAGAAGAAGAAGAAGAAAGGGAAGGAGGAGGTGGAGAAGAAGACGGAGAAGGAGGAGGAGAAGAAGAAGAAGAAGAAGAAGAAGGAGATGAAGTGGAAGGAGGAGTAGGAGAAGAAGAAGAAGAAGAAGGAGAAGAAGAAGAAGAAGAAGAAGGGGAAGAAGAAGGAGGAGAAGAAGAAGGAGAAGAAGAAGGAGAAGGAAGAGAAGAAGAAGATGATGATAATGATGAAGAATGGGAAGAAGGAAAAGGAGGAGAAGAAGAAGGAGAAGAAGAGGAAGGAGGAAAAGTAGGAGAAGAAGGAGAAGGAAAAGAAGAAGGAGAAGAAGAAGGAAGGGAAGGAGATGGAGAAGAAGAAGGAGAAGAGGAGGGTGAAGAAGAAGAAGAAGAAGAACAAGAAAGAGGAGGAGGAGAAGAAGGAGGAGAAAGAGAAGAAGAATATTGCTCAGAAAACAATCCAAGAGGGGGGGGGGTGAATTGGGTCCTTTAAAAAATTAAGCTACTTAAAATTTTGCTGATGAAGGCTAACTTAATTTTAAGCTGAAGCAATTAAAGAAATTATAGTAAAGCTGTAAAGAAAGCAATAAGCTACAACACAAACACACAAGTTTTATAGTGGTTCAGAGCTTACCCTTGCTCCTACGTCCACTCCCCAAACTCACTTAGGAATTCACTATAATCCTCAGATTACAGCCTAGTTGTTTTACGAGATCACAACCCAATGCGTTGTTTTATCTAGGATCACAACGAACCCAGTTGGTTTTTTCTAGATCACTAGCCAGAACTAAATCTCAACCAAACTTGGTTGTACACAATCCAATTCACAGGCTTGGACAATGCCTTAATCCCTTGATTCAATCCCCTGATTGAATCAAGTTACAAGATATGAAAGCAATGTTTAACAAAGTAAAAGCTTCTTAAATGTCAGTAGATGTAACAAATATAAACTATGAAATGAGAGAAAAAGCCTGGAACGAAGGCTGCTAAAGAACTTGGCTTCTTTCTCTCTTGATCCTCCTCAGATGGCTCAAATTGCTTGAGAATCATGCGACTTGAAAATTGAGAACAAAAAGATCACTCTTAGGAGCTCTTCTTTTCTTTTGACTTGAAAACCCACACTAATGCTCAAAGATTGTTCTTCTCTATGCTTATTCACTTCTTACTGAAGAACAGTTAAGAATGCCTTTTTATAGTCTGTTTTCCATAAAACTAGCCGTTAGAAGAGAAAAAGAGTCATTCTGCCATCTCTAAAAGTTCCGACAAACTAGTTGTTGGAGTCCCAGTAGATTTGGAGTCAACTTGGGCATTCAGGGAGACGGCTCGCCTAAGGTAGGAGACGTCTCACGCCTGTCAGGAGTCGGCTCGCGATCGAGCTCTTCAAAAATTGCCTTCTGTCATTTTTGCAGGAGACGACTCATGACACTCTAGAGTTGGCTCGCATTCTACCTCATTGAAAAAGGCCTTCTATCTTTTCTAAGAGAGACGAGTTGCACAAGTCTAGAGACGTCTCGCATTCTGCCTGGTGAAAATTGTTTTCTATCTTTCCTGAAGGAGACGGCTCGCGCTCTGTGGAAGACGTGTCGCGTTCTGCTTCCAAAATACAATCTTCTGTCTTTACTGAGAGAGATAACTCGCATACCATCGGAGAAGTCTCGCATTCTGCTCGGAGAAAACAGCTTTCTGCCTTTCTTCTGTAGGAGACGGCTTGCGCTTCGGAGAGTCGACTTGCACTCTGGCACTTTCAACCTTATTTCAGTCTTCTGGCTGGAGACAGCTTGCGCTTCGGAGAGTCGACTTGCACTCTGGCACTTTCAACCTTATTTCAGTCTTCCGGCTGGAGACGTCTCGTCTCAGCGAGTCGACTCAGAAGCGTGCCAATTGAACCTCTTAGTACCAGAGACGTCTCGTGACTTGTGGGAGATGTCTCGTGGATTATCCATTTGTAAAATATAGTTCAACACTTCTCCCAACCCATCTCAAAACCTCTGAAATCTTTTCTAATGAATTCATCATAATATTTTGTTTATTTGCTCCTGAAACACTCACTTACATTCATTAGTACAATTAAGAATATACTCATGTATTTTGGGCTCATCAAAAACAAATAGGGGATCACAATTGATCAACAATTTTTCTCTTTTTGATGATAACAAAACACTGAGTATCTGCAAGTAAATTTGCACATACAAAGTATTAGATTTGAATTCACAGATGTCAAAACAAAATCAGATAAAATGTTCATGACTGAAATTTATGCATTCAATTTATAGAAGGTGTACTCAATGAGCTTTTAAGCTTTAAACACCCCTTTCATTTGGAATTTGTACAACCATTTTATTCTTCAATTGTTTGGCTTTTACTTTGTTATGTTCTTTTCTTTAATAATTTTCAAATACTTCTTGTTTTGCTTTTACTTTGCTATATTCTTCTTCCCTTTTTTGTCATTAGCAAAAAGTGAGTTAATAAATAGTAAAGGAAAAATTTTCATTCAGCTTAAGCAAAAGTAAATAGACATACACAATAGATATACACAAAAGAGAAATACTTTTATTTCATTTTATCAGAAAGTTGATTACATTTGTGACTATAAGAGTAAGTACAAAAGTGAGTACATCATGTACAGAGTCATATATAAAAAGATACATCAAAATAAGTCGAAAATGCTCAGAGACTCAATCTGAGTCCGATGGTAATGCTACTGTGTAAGGGTCAATAGCGGATCCTACGCCACTTGAAGGTGGCATTGATCTAGAAGTGGAAGGCTGTGCAAAATACTGAGTAGGTCCACTATGTCACTGCTCCATTCTCTTGATCATATGCTCTAGGGAGGATACGATATTCAGGTAGTGGCATCCTTGGAATTCGTAAAAGTCACTCAAGGATGTTTGAAGCTGAGCAGCTGTCATCTCAATCCTCCCTCTGAGGGAGGTAGCCTCTCGAGCAAAAGCAGATATATCTGCCAGTCCCGAGACCTCCACCACTGAAAGCTGCTCCGAAATCATCGCCAGCTTGTCCACCAGGGTATGAAGCTATCAAGACAGGCTGCACTCTAGGGTCGGCAGTCGGTAAGATAACTCGTTGATCGAGGAGGTTAGTCTGGACATCTCCTCGCAACTCATTCTACTCAATTGGCCTTGAGAGGCCATCTCATCAGTTAGTGTAGAAGCTATCCTTTGCACCTGGTCGTCAATCAGGACTAGTGGAGTGGACTGAGCAGCAAGATGAGTAGGTATGGGAGAAGATAGTGAAGATGACTTTAGAAAAGATGTATGAAGATCAGTGGTGGGTGCATCAGTAGGAGGAGAAGATGGTGGGGCTCTAGTAGGTGCAGTCTCTTCTCCATGGTTAGACTTCTTGACCCACTGGCCATCTACTTGATGAAAGCCCATCCGTAGTAAGGTTTTATCACTATAGTAGTCGGTGTGCCTAAGGAGTCTAGAAGGTTCTTCTTCAGGAATGGGTACACCAAACTCCCTAAAGATCAGAGTAAAAACCATCCCCAAAGGCAAACTTGCCTTAGACTTGGTAGCAGCTTCTCCTATATACATCATCTTGGGTAGATTTAGGGGAATACCCTCTATAATGTAGTACATTACTACTATGTCCCTTTCAGAAATAAAGTCAAATCTACCACTCTTTGGGAAAATGACCCACTATACTTAGAAGAAGTCTCATTTCTACTGACAACTGATTTGCATATACTTCTTCTACAGGGTTTACTAATTTTCTACCCAAAATGACTCTAAGAGCTCCCTCTCTATCTGAATGGGCAGTGGGGGCTTGTCCTTCCCTAGGGAGACTCAACAAATTGGCTAGGAATTCCTTGGTTAGGGTTATTCTAATATCTCTAACAGTGCCAACAAACCCTCCGTCTCCCCTACCTACAGAACTGAAAAATTCCCTCATCAGACTCCTCAGACTGGATAGCTCCTCCTTGACTTCGGCTACCATGACAGATACTGCTACTGTGGAGGGGGTCAACTCAGTGGAGGGAGTACTGGTGGTTCCTCGGAGTTCCCTCATAATGTCATCCCTCAAAGCTCTAAGCTGATCAGGACTGAGTCTGGCCTCTAAAGGCTGCTAAGATGGTGGCACTATGGACGAAGGTCCAGCAGAGGATGAAGGGCCGGCGGTGGATGAGGGACCAGCTGTGGATGGGAAGGTAGAAGGATCTGTGGAGATGTCCTGGTCATGATCCGAGATGGGAGAGTGAGCAGCAGTGGGGTCAGATGGTATGGAGGTAGAGGATTTCCTAACCCATGTCCCCTCAACCTTATGGAATCCCATTCGATGGAGAGTCCCCTCGTTCATATAGTCCGTGTAACGGAGTGAACGAGAGGGTTCCCCCTCGGGGATAGATATCTCTAACTTCCTAAATATCAGTGTGAAGAGCATACCGTGGGGGAGACTCAATCTAGGTTTGTCTAAGGGTTCACTAATATAACTATAAATAAGTTTTGGGAAGTTGAAAGGAACATCATATAAGATATAGAACATTAAGCCTAGGTCTTTTTCCGAAATGAAATCAAATCTACCAATTTTGGGAAAGAGGGTGCGAGAGATGATAATAAGGAGGAGGCGCATTTCAGCGGAGAGCTGATTTGCAAAAACCTCCTCAATGGGCGATTGGGGTACTCTCCCTAGGATGGCCGTAAGGGTCTCAGACCTATCGGTGGGGTGAGTGGGAGCTATCCCCTCTCGAGAGAGCTGGAGGACTCGTGCAATGAGGTCCTCCGAAATGCAAATAGGAATGTTGGCTACCCTCCCTTGAATACCACCACCACCCCGTGTGACGGTGCCATAGAATTCTCGGACTAACCCGGGATAGGTAGGAAGGTCAAGGGAACAAAAATACTCTAGGCCCTGAACCCTAAGATGATGCCCTAGAGTGAACCCTTCACGAGAGAGGAAGTCAAAATCGACCTTCCTCCCGGTAGAGACGACCCTCCCGGTGCACGAACGCGAGGGAATCGACCTAGGCAGAGAGGGAACCAGAGGTGGTGACCTCACAGGTTCATTCCATGCCTTGGACCGTCTCTCGGCGCCGCTCGCTGCAAGGGATCTCTTCCAGCTAGGGATGACTTTCCTAAGCATCTTGACCTACCCTAGGATGGAGAGGCGTGAAAAGGGAGGAAAAACCGAAGAAGAAAGGGAGAGAGAGAGGGCGGAGACGATCGGGGGAGACGACTCAAGGGTTTTGGAACAGTGACTACTGAAAAGAAAGATTGGGAAAAATCATTTCGTTTAGGGTTAAAAGATGCATTCCCCTGGCACACACACGCCTCCATAAGACGAGCGACGGGGTTCAGACCGGGAGCTTCCGTACCTCGAGTCGACTCTTGTAAATTCGCGAGTCGACTAGACCATGAGTCGACTCTCAGAATCATCCGAGTCGACTCTCAGAAATATCCGAGTCGACTCGAGCTTTGGCACACACCAAAATCTAAGTTAGAACCGTGCCAAAGGAGAGAGAAGTAGTAATCTTTAGATCTTAAAAATTGATTTGATGATCATAAATGTGGAATACTATATCAATTATAACTTAATGATCAAGATCTATAAATGAGAGACAAGAATCAAAGAAATGGATCAATTACTCCTAAACCTCTTCTAAGAACACAAAATCGATCTTCACTTAATGGTTTTGTGAAGATGTTAGCAAGTTGATCATCAGTACAAAGAAATTCAAGCATCACATCATCATTTAACTCATGATCTCTTATGAAGTGATGTCTTATCTCAATATATTTAGTTCTTGAGTGCTGAATTGAATTTTTAGTTAGATTTATGGCACTTGTAGTATCACAATTTATGGAAATCTTATCTTGTTTAATGCCATAATCTTCAAGTTGTTGCTTGATCCATAAAATTTAAGCACAACAACTCCCGACAGTAACATATTCGGCTTCTGCCGTAGATAGTGCAACCGAGTTTTGTTTCTTACTAAACCATGAGATTAAGTTTTCTCCTAAAAGTTGACATGATCCGCTGGTGCTTTTTCTATTAAGTTTACAACCAACAAAGTCAGAATCAGTGTACCCTATTAAGTCTATGCTTGATTCTTTAGAGTACCATAACCCTATATCTTTTGTTCCTATTAGATACTTAAAGATTCTTTTAACTGCAATTAGATGCGACTCCTTAGGATTAGACTGATATCTAGCACACATGCATACGCTAAACATGATATCAGGTCTACTAGCTGTAAGATATAATAATGATCCGATCATACCTCTATACAGCTTTTGATCTACTGACTTACCTGATTCATCTTTGTCTAGTTTGCATGATGAGCTCATGGGGGTGCCAATTGACTTGTTTCCATCTATATCAAACTTCTTTAGCATTTTCTTGATGTACTTAGCTTGATTAATGAAAATCCCTTCCTTAGATTGTTTGACTTGAAGTTCGAGAAAATAGTTCAACTCTCCCATCATGCTCATCTCAAATTCACTCTGCATTATTAATTCAGCAAACTCTTCGCAAAGACGATTGTTAGTAGCACCGAAAATAATATCATCTACATAAATCTACATTATTAATATATTTTTATTTTTCTTTTTCAAAAACAAGGTTGTATCAATATTTTCTCTAGAAAATTCATGATCTAATAGAAATTTGCTAAGTCTTTCATACCATACTCTAGAAGCTTGTTTTAGACTATCAAGTGCTTTATTTAATTTGTAAATATGGTTAGGGTATTGATGATTTTCAAAACCAGGATGTTGTTCTACATAGACCTCCTCATTAATATACCCATTTAAGAAAGCACTTTTTACATCCATTTGAAATAATTTGAAATCTTTAAAACATGCAAATGCTAGTAACAGTCTAATTGCTCCAGGTCTAGCTACAGGAGCAAAGATCTCATCAAAATTTATACCTTCCTCTTGATTATAGCCCTTTGCTACTAGTCTAGCCTTGTTCCTAACCACAACTTCATTTTCATCAAGCTTATTTTTGTACACCCATTTGGTTCCAATTGTTGAGTATTCAGAGGATCTTTCAACTAAGTTCCATACTTTGTTTCTTGTGAATTAGTTTAGTTCCTCTTGCATAGCATTTATCCAATTTACATTATTTTCAGCTTCTTCAATGTTTTTAGGTTCTAAATGTGAAACAAATGCAAGATGATTATTTAAGTTTCTAAGAGAGGCTCTAGTTCAAATAGGTTGAGATGGATCATGTAAGATTAACTCTTTAGGATGATCGTGAGCATACCTCCAAGCCTTTGTAAGCCCATATTCAGCAATTACCTCTTGGCTTGTTGAAGTCTTTTCAATTTGCTTCGGTTCATACTCTTGCAAAGTCATGTCATCTATCTTTTCCTCAAGTATCCCTGCATCATCATCAAAAGCTACTCTCTTGCTAGAAAAAGCATCATTAGTCTCATCAAAAACAACATGAATAGATTCTTCAATAACAAGAGTTCTTTTGTTGAAGATTCTATATATCCTACTTGATGTAGAATATCCCAAAAAGATACCTTCATCAGATTTGGAATCAAATTTACCTAAGTTATCTTTGCCATTATTATGAATGAAACACCTACAACCAAAAATATGAAAGTAGTTTACTTTGGGCTTTCTATCTCTCCAAAATTCATAAGGTGTTTTCTTTATAATTAGTCTCAATAGAACTCTATTTAGAATATAACATGATGTGTTAATAGCTTCACCCCAAAAATACTTTGGGAGATCACTTTCACACAACGTGGTCCTAGCCTTTTCTCTAGGGTTCTATTCTTTCTTTCCACCACTCCATTTTGTTGTGGAGTCCTAGGTGTAGAAAAATTATAAATTATCCCCTTTTTACTACAAAATTTTTCAAATAGATGATTTTCAAATTCCGTTCCATGATCGCTCATAATAGCTATAACTGAAGTATTTTTTGCGTTAGTTACTTTCTTATGAAAATCCTTTATGATAGCGAGAAGGTTGAGTCCACCTGAACAGTAGGGATGCAGCTCCGTGGACCGCTCGTCGGGCCTGAGAGGTGGTCGTTTTTAAACACTGAAAATGCTTCATCTTTATGAGCTAAAAACATGACCCATGTGTATTTAGAAAAATCATCTACTATGACAAGGTCATACTTGTTTCCACCAAGGCTTGTGGTCCTAGTTGGTCCAAAAAGATCCATGTGAAGTAGCTCAAGAGGTCTAGTAGTAGAGACACAATTTATTGACTTAAAAAAACTTTTAGATTGTTTGCCAAATTGACACGCTTTACAAATTTTATTTTTCTCAAATTTCAGCTTTGGCAAACCAATTACAGAATCTCTTTTAATCAACTTAGATAGTGTGTCTATGCTTGCGTGACCTAATTTACGATGCCATAACCAACTTGCCTCATTGAGCTTAGTATCATTAGCTACTAAGCAACGGCTGTTTTTAGCAAAATCATCAAGATCTACTACATAAACATTGCCACGTCTTAGTCCTTTAAAAACTAAGCTATTGTCAATTGAATTGGTTATGATGCACATAGCTGGCTTAAACAAAATGTCAAAATCTCTATTGCAAAATTGATTAATGCTAAGTAAGTTATGCTTGAGACCATCTACAAACCGAACATTATCAACAAGGGTTGAAGGTGTGATTTGTATTTTACCGATACCAATGATGTGACCTTGGTTATTGTCTCCAAAAGTCACTACACTCCTTTCTTAGATTCTAGGGTGAAAAATTGCTCCTTGTTACCCGTCATGTATCTTGAGCAGCCACTATCCAAGTACCAATAGTGTTTATTGAGTTTGGCCGGAAGACACTCCTCATTTTCGTTCGCCATAAAGTAGAAATTGGCATTTTCTTCTTGTTTCTCTTCCGATGATGATGATGACTTATCGGAGTCAATCCAGGTGGTGACAAGAGCTTTCTTCTTCTTGTACTTGTTGCCCTTCTTCAGCAAGGGACAGTCGGCTCTGAAATGACCCGGCTTCTTGTATTCATAGCATCGAATTCCCTCACTTTTTCTTTTCTTATCTTTATCCTTATTGAAGAAACTCGAAGGAAATCTCTTCTTATGGAAGGGCTTCTTCCGATTGATAAATCTTTTGAATTTTCGCACAAGGAGAGCCTCTTCTTCATCTTCCTCATTATGTTCTTCTTCACTGCTGCTACTGCAAGAAAGATCTTTATTAGAAGAAGTAAACTTGAGGGCAATTACCTTTTTCTTATGGGAGGATTCTTCTTCGCTGTGTTGTTTCATTGTGAGCTCATGCGTCATTAGAGATCCAAGAAGCTCCTTGAGTGGTAGTTTGTTCAAGTCTTTTGCTTCTTGGATTGCCGTGACCTTGCCTTTCCATGACCTTGGTAAAGAGCGAAGAATTTTTCTGACAAGATTATTGTTAGTATAACTTTTGTCAAGGCTTTTTAAGCCGTTGACAATATCAGTAAATCTTGTGAACATACAAGAGATGGTTTCATTAGACTCCATTTTAAATAGTTCATATTTGTGAACTAGCATGTTAATTTTAGATTCTTTGACTTGATTTGTGCCCTCGTGGGTCACTTCAAGTCTATCCCATATCTCTTTTGCAGAATTACAAGTAGAGATTCTATTGAATTCATTAGGATCCAAGGCACACAAAAGAACATTCATTGCTTTGGCATTTAGTTGTGCCTTCCTTCGATTGTTATCATCCCAATCTTTTTCAAGCTTGGGTATAGCAATGTTATCAATATAGATAGAAGGAATATATGGTCCACTAACTATGACGCTCCAAACATCATAGTCTTGGGCTTGGATAAATATTCTCATTCTAGCCTTCCAATAGGTATAGCCATTGAACAATGGAGGCCTATTGGTGGATTGCCCCTCACTAAGGGAAGATCCAAAAGTGGTTGTCATTTTAATCTTTTACTCTTTTTAAGGATTGGAACACCAATCGATATGAGAGCACACCTGCTCTGATACCACTTGTTGCCCAAGAAAACAACCCAAGAGGAGGGGGGGGGGTAAATTGGGTTTTAAGCAATTATTGATCAATTAAAAATAAGTTGAGTGATTAACTAAATCTATTGCAAGTATATTAGTTAGATCACTAGATGCAATGAGTGAAGAGAGTGTAAGAGACAAGGTGCAATACAAACAAAGAAAGATTTATAGTGGTTCAGAGCCAACTCTTGCTCTTACGTCCACTCCCCAAGCCGCACTTGGGAGTTCACTATAATCCCTAGGATTACAGCTGGTTGTTTTGCAAGCTCACAACCCAACTTGTTGTTTTCACGTGGTTACAACAAACTCGGTCGGTTTTGACAGGCTCACCGACTAGAACCACTCGATTGTTTTCCCAAGTTCACAATCAAACCCAGTTGGTTTTCCCCGGTTCACCAACCACAACCTTACACCGTTGGTTTTATCTTTGGCTCACCAACAAACCTTACAACCCTTGATTCAATCAGGCTGATTGAATCAAGTATACAAACTAAGAGTTTATAGTTCATAAAGCTTCTAAAAAAGCAAGTGTGAGACAATATAAACAAAGTAGAGTTAGAAGCCCTCAAACAGATTTTAGATACGGAAGTGGGGGGCTTCTTGATTTCTGAGTCTCCTCTTGAATATGCTGAAGAATGGAGGACAGTAGTAGAGCCTTGAATGCAAAGGAAGCACATTTTGGTTTGAGTTGAATGCACTTCTTCCTTCTCTTGCTTGGATTTATTCTACGGAAGCTCTTGGTAGTTAAAATGCTTTAATGCTCAGATGGAATAGCTCTCTTGTTGTCTTCTACTGTTCACTCTAGCTATTTAAATAATTTCTTTCGAAAACTAGCCGTTATAGAGAGATTTGGAGCCGTTCTGTCCCGTCTGCATATCCTGACAATGTATCCGTTGGGATCGGAGTCGACTCGTGCGATTTGGAGTCGACTCGGCTGTTATTGGAATCGACTCGTATTTTATTAGAGACGACTCGCTCGCTATTTCAGATTTGCATTAAAGTGTATCCCTCGTCCTGGGGTCGACTCGGACCACACTGGAGTCGACTTGCCAACAGCTGGAGACGACTCGGGCACTTAGGGGTCGGCTCGTTCTCAGGGTTTTAGAAACTTAACTTTCTGTTTTTCTTCCTTAAGTCGACTCGGGTTTACTTAGAGTGGACCCGGCTGACTTGAGAGGCGACTTGATATTTTCGGAAGACGACTCGTTCACAAAAACCGAAAAATTAATTCTCTGTCTTTTGAACATTTCTACCTTGGAGTCGACTCGGACCTTACTGGAGTCGACTCGACTATCTTAGGGGTCAACTCGGGAATATTTTGAGTCGACTCGTTCACAGGGTCTCCGAAAGCTGATTTTCTACCATGCAATTTAATCCTTCAATTAACCTGCATCCCGAATATGTATATGAGCATGGATCTACATCAAACTCATTATATATTCACGTCTCTCGCAATATTCTAATGATAATTCGAATAATGAAATATTAGAAACTCTTTCTAATTTTCATTCTACTTTAATCAAAAACTCCTTGAATTATCATACGATTAGAGTAAATAGGATGCAATCTTCTCTTACTAGAAGTGATTGATTCTTTGTTGACCTACTCACAACCTTCGTACACAATCCACCATATCTAGAAGTATGAACAAAAAATATAGATTCATGTGCACAAGATACCATGGTGGTCTCAAGTCAAAGAATCAGTTATACAACTCTCACTAAGATAATTATCTTTTGATATGTAAGTAAGACTCCATAAGATATTCTCTTGGCAGGTTAATTTAGTGAACTCATTTTTCTAATGAGCACCCACATCCTTGTATTATTAGTGTCTCCACACAAGTAATTGTGAGATTAATCAGCCTCTCCATCGAGTATACAGAAGATGTGCCAGTCCTTCCGATAACATTGATCTCTGACTCAATGTACCAACAATTGAGAATATTTTAGATTAGGATTTTAGGGTTTTAGGTCTCACTTGTATGACTCATCATAGGCCTAAAACTATTGCCCTAATCTATGGGGTTCATCATAAATATAAGATGCAACATATGATGAAACATAATGTCTTATTCATTTATAATAAAATGTCATGTACATGAGCTGGAAAATCAAAAAAAATCTTATCACAATACAGATTGCGATTGGCTTATAGGGCATTGATCTTCAGTCTCCCACTTGCACTAAAACCAATCGTCCTTAATCTTTAACCCCATACAATTGTGGTGGCTATCAAACTGCTGCTGAGGTAAAGCTTTGGTGAATGAGTTTGCTAAGTTGCTCTTCGTATATACTCGTTCAATATTCTATCTTGTCTTTCAACAATCTCTTGAACGAGGTGGAAGCGTTTTACAATGTGCTTAGATTTGCGATGAGACCTTAGTTCCTTTTCTTGAGCAACGGCTCCAGTGTTATCACAATAAACTGGCATTGGTTTAGCAATCTCAGGAACAACACCCAATTGAGTGATAAACTTCTTCATCTAGACATCTTCCTTAGCAGCTTCACTTACAACAATGTATTATGCCTCAGTAGCTGAGTCAGCTACAGTCTGCTGCTAGGAACTTTTCTAACTCACTGCACCACCATATAAAGTAAAAACATATCCTAAAATGGACTTGCTATCATCTAGATTTGACTGAAAACTAGAATCAGAATGTCCTTCTAGTTTCAACTTAGATCCTCCATACACTAGCAAAACATCTTTAGTCCTTCTCAAGTGCTTAAGAATGTTTTTCACTGATTTCCAATTATCCTCTCTTGGATTAGCCTGAAATCTACTTGCTATCAAAGGCATAAGCAACATTAGGCCTGGTACATAACACAGCATATATTATTGACCCTACAGCCGAAGCATAAGGAATAGAATTTATTCTATTGCTTTCTTCATGTGTCTTAGAAGACATCTTCTTAGAGAGATGTATGGCATGACCCATGGGTAAGTAACTTCCTTTACTTCCATCCATGCTGAACCTTTTCAGCACAAGATCTATGTACTTTAGTGTTGAGTTACCCCATGCGCGATGCGACAATTATAGCAGAAATCATGCACAGGCGTTGTTCATCTCATGAACTTGCCATAGATCGTTGAATTCAAAAAATTTTCTGGATTCAATAATCCAGAAGATCTCTTTGAATCCATAAGAGAGGGAAGACTAAAATTAAAAACTTGATTACAAAAACCAAAAACAAATATCAGAAGTAAAGATCTCATCTTCACCTTTGTGTGGGTAGAAGCTCGCCGCAATCTGATGATCATTATATAGGTTCTCCTTGTAGCCGCACATGTGTCTGACCTCTATAGGTATCCACGTGAGGATCTAAAAATCAAAGATGATGATCTCACCGGGGTGCTAGCTCCTTGCAGAGATCTCTCCTAATTGTCGTAGAAGAAAGGAAGAAAAACGGCAACCAATCCTTGCTCCTTGCTTGCTTGCATTGGAGAGGCTTCCTTGCTGTCGTGGAAGAGGAAGAAGGTGAGGAAGAGGCCTTAGGCGTGGAGGAGGAAGAACTCCAATAATTCTTCACATGCCTCCCCTCCCTCCTTATACTGGGCGTTTAGGGTTTAGTCCATCCTTGGATTAATGCCGAATGTCCATGGTGCCTTGATCAAGAGGATTAGAATCCTCTTCATGCGACCCACCCTTGGATGCATGTCATGTGTCCCATTAATAAATCCTAATCAAATTAGGAGAAGGAGGGGAGGCGCAATGCATGATCCTATGCCATGTGAACTTTGAAGAGCCTCTTGGACACTTCAAACTAAGGATAGCAAAATGTGACCCGACCTGCCAACCCGACCTATGTTCGACCCGCCATAAACAGGATTAGGTTTGGCCTAAACAGGTTTGGATCGTAAACAAGTTGACTCGTTTAACCTGTTTATTAATTGGGTCGGATACGGATTTTAGATATCTGACCCGTTTAACCCATTTAGGTCGTAATTTAATCTGCTGCTGTCCATCTCGATCATTAGACGGTTTATAATCAGCAAGGTCCTCACAAACACTATCTCTTTTATATTCCCCTAAATCCCTAATCCACTCTTCTTCTGCCATCTCTTGTCGGCCACCGGAGCTCTCGGAGATGCATGCGTGCACGCCCTCGATGGAGCACGGTCGCGGGATCCTGAACTCCGACAACCCCAAGACCAACTCCATCGTCTTCACATCATCCGATGGAACGCTCTCTCTCTCATCCAGATAAGGTGGTGGAGCGTCCAATCGAGAAGGTGAGGCGGTGTTCGATCCGAGCAGCGGAGCGACAGAAGCGGCGACGCTCGACAGAGGCAGCGGCGCTCAGCGGTGGCAGCTCGGTGCAGCATTGCAACGGTGGCACAGCGGCGGTCACGGTAGATCTCGAGGCGGTGGTTCAACCGGTGAATCTCTGGCAGCGACGTGGTAAGGCGGAGGCAGCGGGCGGTGCGGGGGTGGCGGTTTGGGCGCAGCCGTGGCGAGGGAGACCGATCAGAGAAGAAGATGAGCTAGGGTATGTGTTTTTTTCTCCTTTAGCCTCCCGCCTTTCTCTCTCAAGTCTCTTCGATGAGCTAGGGTGGGGGTCGTAGTTAGGAATTAAGTAAAGTTTTCTTCCCCTAATTTTATGTTATTTTTTCCGTAATTTTTCTTTTCTAAATTTGGCCTCTTTACTTGAGTCCTTCCTCCTCATTTCCTTCATCGCTCTCCAAGACTCCGACTCTCACTTCTTAAGAGAACTAAAGAGGGAGACCGGAAGAAGCAGACAAAAACAATCAGTGGTTGGGGGAAATGGGGTGCTTTCTGTGCGCCGGAGAGCCGAGCAAGAAGGGCAAGAAGAAGGATCAGATCCCGCCGATCTCAGGTTTGGATTCTGTAGCAAATTTGTGTTTTTTTTGGAATGTTTTGCTTCATTTTT
Source organism: Phoenix dactylifera (assembly GCF_009389715.1). NCBI lineage: Eukaryota > Viridiplantae > Streptophyta > Magnoliopsida > Arecales > Arecaceae > Phoenix > Phoenix dactylifera. The sequence goes on from NW_024068617.1 coordinate 64,401, forward strand.
TTGGTTTTTAAGTCGATCGAATTGGCTTGGTATGAGGTATTCTTCCATTTTTGTCTTCTGGGATATAGATTTTGGGTCCAATGGATTTAAGACTCTTTCCCTCTCATCCCCCTGCCCCCCATGGCCCACCTTTCCTTTTCTTAAATGGGTCTTAAACGGGTCGGGTCCGATGACCTATTTATTAAACAGGTCGGGTTCAGGTTGTAATTCCTGACCTATTTAATAAACAGGTCGAGTTTAGATTTATAATTTTCTGACCCGATTTGTATCTGACCCGACCCGATTGCCACCCCTACATCAAACCTTGCTATGCGACTCTATTCACCATACAACTCTTGGAGGTGATCAAACATGTCCTTAGCAGTCTTCATGCTTCCATGCTGGCATTGCAATTCATTGGACATGGATGCCAGAATATAGCGCCTAACTTTATTGTCATCATCCAACCATTTAGTATGCATCTCACGCTAGTCATTGGTTGGACAAGCTGGTAAGACAAGCAGTTCATGGTTAAGAATATAAGCTATCTTTTCTCAACTTAAGACAATCTTCAAGTTGTGGAGCCAATCCTTGTAACTAGGTCCAGTCAATCTGTTGTTTTTTAGGATTCGAATTAATGGGTTGGAAGCAACCATTACTATCTGCAGAGAATAAAGATTCTAATTAGAATTTTGTACTTGACATTAATTTATTCTTAGGGTCTTTTAAAAGCAAATAGGAACAATTTCTCCCACTATTTTCTCGGATCTCTCATACTCCCCTAGCAGAGAAATGGAAACCTACGACTTAGGGTTTCAAGTGGGGTGCTGCGGTCCCACCAAATTGATGACACATAAACGATGAGTGTGTAACTCTTTGTACAATGCTTCACAAGCAAATTGCAGCCGACCTGGTCTCCAAGTCATGAGGACCTCACTTAACAGTTATTGGCCTTTTTTTTGGATAAAGGTAAGTGTGTATATATCCAAATTGAAGAAATGACGTACAAATGCACATGGACATACCCCAGAAATCAAAGGCTAGGAGGGCATACCCCTCTAGCTACAACAACTAACTACAAAGCTTGTAAGAACAAAATGATGAGAGTATCAAAAGATATCATCAGAGAATCCCCACGAACTGTGAAGCCATCTATTAGCAGGAGATGGAATCACACTCCGTGTGAGATTAATCCGAGTCACAATACAAAAAGTAATCTCTCTCTGAAGAACACACTCATGTGTAGAGCCATCGCCATGCAAACGAGCATTACGTTCCCTCCAAATGTAGTAGACCGCAGCTGCCACCATAAGCTTTGCAGTTCGACCCAAGAGTGAACGACCATCCATTTGAGAAAGCCAAGAGATCGTATTCATCCATCTATGCGAGGCCAACAGCTATTGGCTTTGTTCCTTGGTTAAGTCAGACCCACTATATATTCCGCAGAAATAAAGCCATCATTGGATCCTCACCTAACAGTTATTGAAGCCCAACCCCATCTTTATCCCTGCAATATCACATGTCAATAGAGAGATCCAGTCCCCCAATTCAACTTGCCACTGTATCCAGCCGAGACAAATCAATGTCGGAAAGACCTTAGCAGCTCTACTACGGTGAAAACCATTAGACTTAATGTTGAATAATCTAGTCTTAGTGATTCCAAATTTGAGCTTTTCATAGAAGGTAATCAATCAATTGGCCAGGTAAGTAGGTGGGAAGCGCCCCTTACTCAGAGAGTAAGGTCCTAATTAAGCAACCATCTTTAATGCTTTCTTAGACATGGATCCGGTTTGGGTCATATAACAAACACATGTACGCCAATCGGTTAGATCGTCTTCAACTCTTGATCTGATCGTGAGCACCCATGATTCGATCCTGATCAACACCTTGATCCATCACCGTCATCCGCTTAGATCATGCCACGCATCTCAAGCTTGTACATCGATCAACCATTAACGTACATCACATCACAGATTACAACCCAGAAATAATAATTAATATTATGACCCTTTTGTGAGATATGCAGGTCCCTCAAATACATCAAATTAAGATGCGCACAGGCATTTGAAATTTAAAGATTACATGACATTACAAACATCACCGGTCTTTACAATTTGATTCCAAAAGAGTTGGATCCATTGATCATCACTACATGCATATGCATGAAAGTTTCATATCTGTATTTTTAATTCATAATGCTATCCTCTAAAACTCAGATCCTGCAATACTTGAATTTAAATATTGCAATCTCATTGCAATTCTAAAAACAAGATTGCAAGCTCAAAAGAAATAAAATATGCATGCTGAAAATTTCAGCAATCTGAAATTTCAGCACGCAAAAAATTTCAGCAAGTATTAAAATTAAAAATCAGATCTAATTATGACTTAATCAAACATTTAAATCTTAATCATGCTCCCAAAAATGTGGCTCTAATACCATTGTTGTATTTTGCCCCATGCGATGCGCCAATCGCAGCGGAAATCACGCACGGGGGTCGTTCATCTCATGAACTTGCCACAGATTGTTGAATTCAAAAAATTTTCTGGATTCAATAATCCAGAAGATATCTTTGATTCCATAAGGGAGAGAAGACTAAGATTAAAAACATGACTACAAAAAAACCAAAAACAAAAATTAGAAATAAAGATCTCAACTTCACCTTTGTACGAGTAGAAGCTCGCCGGAATCTGATGATCGTTGTATAGGTTCTCCTTGTAGCCACACATGTGCCCAGTCTCTAAAAGTATTCATACGAGGATCTGAAAATCAGAAATGATGATCTCACCGGAGTGCTAGCTCCTTGCAGAGATCTCTCCTGATTGTCGTAGAAGAAAGGAAGAAGAATAGCAACCAATCCTTGCGTCTTGAAAAAGAAACTCTTTCTTCTTCTTCTACCTTGCTTGCATTGGAAGTGGAGAAGGAGAGGCTTCCTTGCTGCCGTGGAAGAGGAAGAAGGAGAGGAAGAGGCCCTAGGCATGGAGGAGGAAGAACTCCAATAATTCTTCACACGCCTCCCCTCCCTCCTTCTTATACTAGGCGTTTAGGGTTTAGTCCATCCTTAGATTAATGCCAAGTGTCCATGGCGCCTGATCAAGAGGATTAGAATCCAAGAACACAACTTAAGGCATATTCCAAGAATATACCCTGATCTAATTAGGGTCTAATGATTTGACCCAATCATGAGCCTGATTCAATTTGGGTCAAACCTAATTTGATTTGGCTCATCAAATCAGCCCAATTGCAATCCAATTGCAATCAATTTTACTCAATTTTTTTTCTTTAACTCACTAACACTTAGTGGATTGATTCAATTACCAATCATATTGATAATTGACACCAATTGTGATTCTGAATCACAATTACGACAATCTGACTAATCAAATCCTCTAATGTGTGTGATCTCGTAGGTTCTATTCTGTCTAGTAGTGAGATATATTGAGATCCCCATATCAATATCATTGAAACTCCTTTCAGTGGACTGAAATGATTTTAGTTCTACTTATCAGGATTTACCGATCATCAAATAAATACCGTGAGTCTCACAATCCACCAGTGATACCTAGCAGTATCTAGTGGCAATCCAGCAGAATGGAATGTATGAACCTCTAGGTGCAGTTAGCGTATAATACAGTCCCTCTATCATGGATTTTGATAGGATGGAGGTTATGGATAACTCGTCAAACCCCATCATCTATCATATATAAGATTTATGTTGACTCCAGTTTGAGATTTGGAAAACTTCCTTTTCCAAAATATCTAGCCAGAAATTTAATCGAACTCAGTCTTATAAATCACATAGGATCACTCCTAATCTATCAAGATCAATAGATTCCTTCTAGATGCACTCCTATTCCTATAGTGAACCTATTGCAGCGAATCTATACGACAAGGACCGAATGGTTAAGGCCCATGTGTATGTACTCGTCAAGCTACAGCAACCTCACGGTGAATAGCCAAGGCACCGCAGGTCAAAGGACCAGTCATACAACTGCAGCATAAGTATGTCACTGACGAGTGGATAGACATCTATGTGACTACTTGCTTTAGTCACGCTTAGTACCCTTGTTCTCTAACAAGCACTTGCATAATCATTCCAGCATCCCCACACTGTGGATTTGAGACTCATCCATCTGATTAAGTGATCTGTGCACTAATCTCGTCGGATCGATCACTATCCTTGTGATGGTCTATCGATCTGGAACATTTAGGAATTAATTACCAATGACACATGCCTCAAATTTCAACTCTTAAGAATATGTGTCATCTCATTAATTCCTTGGACGATTCATGGACGCATACAAACATGAATGAAAATAATGCCCAATCTTATTAATAAGTAATAAGGGTCAAGTACAAATTTATGTCCTAGATTACAAATATAAGTCAGCCACATTGGCTTCTAGGGCATACTTCTAACACCTAGACTGGGACAAGCCTAGCATCCTTTTAGATCTATCCCTATGGATCTTTATTCCAAGTATATAGGATGTTTCACCCAAGTCTTTCATGAAAAACCTTTTTGATAGCCAAGACTTGACCGATTGTAACATTGGAATATCATTTCCAATAATAAGTATGTCATCTACATACAAGATTAAGAAGACACTAGCACTCCCACTTGTTTTCTTATACACACAAGGTTCACCCATATTTTTGATAAAACCAAACTCTTTGACTGTTATATCAAAATGGATATTCCACTATTCCAAGGATGTCCTTTATTCTTTGGCTAGCCATCCAGGATGCCTTGTATACTCAAGCTAAGCTTATACGCTTTGGCATTATTCAGGTCACCCAATGTGTTTTGTGTGGGGGTGGGCATGAGGATGTGGATCATTTATTTTTTGAGTGCCCATTCTCTTAGCGCATTTGGTCCGTTCTTTATGCCAGGTATAATATTTCGTGGGCCTTGCATAGATGGATGGATACGATCTCTTGGCTTTCTCACATAGATGGTCGTTCACTCTTGGGTCGAACTACAAAGCTTATGGTGGCAGCTGCGGTCTACTACATTTGGAGGGAACGTAATGCTCGTTTGCATGGCAATGGCCCTACACATGAGGGTGTTCTTCTGAGAGAAATTACTTTTTGTATTGTGACTCGCATTAATCTCACACAAGGTGTGATTCCATCTCCTGCTAATAGATGGCTTCATAGTTTGTGGAGAGTCTCTGATGATATTTTTTGACACTCTCATCATTTTGTTCTTACAAGCTTTGTAGTTAGTTGTTGTTGCTAGAGGGGTATGCCGTCCTAGCCTTTGATTTCTGGGATATGCCCCTGTGCATTTGTACATCATTTCTTCAATTTGGATATACACACTTACCTTTATCCAAAAAAAAACTCCTCGATGCTTGCTATAATTCATAAATGGATTTCTTAAGCTTGCATACTTGATTTGTTCTCCCACTTGAGACAAATCTTTCTGGCTGAGTTATATAAATCTCTTCCTCAAGATGACCATTAAGGAAGACGGTTTTAACATCCATTTGCCAGATTTATAATCATAGTATGCAGCTATTGCAAGCAAAATCCGAATAGATTTAAGCATAGCAACTGGTGAAAAAGTTTCATCATAGTCAATTCCTTACCTTTTTGCCTGAAATTTTTTGCCACTGATCTGGCCTTGTAAGTTTCTACTTGGCCATCTGCTCCAATCTTTTTTTTATAGACCTACTTGCTACCTATAGGGGTTACACCCTCAGGCGCATCAATCAAAGTCCATACTTAGTTGGTATACATTGGTCTATTTCGGATTTCATGGCTTCTAGCCATTTGTCAAAGTTCCTAATCGTGACAGCTTTCGAATAAGTTAGAGGATCGTCGCTCTCAACGATGTGGGCTTTATCATTTTCAATAATAAACCCATATCTTACAGGTGCTCTTCGCACTCTTTCAAACCTTCGGAGAGGAGATGTATGTTGTGGTTGTACCTCATCTATGGGTACATATGGTCGAGGAATATCTTGTGTCTCTATTTGTAGGTCTTGACTTCTTCAAGTTCAATTCTCCTGTCACTGCTCCTTTTTAGGATAATTTTTTCTTCCAAGAAAGTGGCATGCCTACCAACAAAGACCTTTTGTTCCGTAGGTTGATAGAATAGGTATCCTATACTCTCTTTAGGATATTCTACAAATAAACACTTATCTGATCTAGTACTTAGCTTATGTCCAAATTTTTTTTGACATAAGCTGGACAGCCCCATATCTTAAGGTACTTAAGATTTGGCTTCTTACCTCTCCATATCTCATATGGAGTGCTAGATACAGATTTAAAAGATAACCTGTTCAATATATATGCAGCAGTTTCTAGGGCAAATCTTCAGAAGAAAATAGAAAGGTCAGTAAAGCACATCATGGACCGTACCATATCTAATAGAGTACGATTTCTTCTTTCTGCTATACCATTTAACTATGGTAGTATATGGAGGGATTTATTCAGAGAGAATACCCTTTTCTTTAAGATGATCTAAAAAAACTCACTAGAAAGATATTCACCTCTTCGATCTGATCGAAGGATTTTAATACTCTTTTCAGTTTGCTTTTCAACCATACTTTGATACTCTTTAAACTTATCAAAGGCTTTAGATTTATGTTTCATAAGATACACATATCTGAATCTTGATAAATAATCAATGAATATGATGAAATAAGAGTATTTACCTCCAGCTTGAGTTGTCAATGGACCACATACATCTGTATGCACAAGTTCTAATAACTCACTTGCCCTTTCTCCATGTCCAGCAAATAAAGACTTGGTCATTTTTTGCATAAGATAAGATTCACAAGTTCCTAATGATTCATAATCATAAGGATCAAAGAATTTTTCTTCCTATAACTTGTTTATTCTTGACTCATTTATGTGACCAAGTTGGCAATGCCATAGGAAGGTGTTACTCACCTCTTCTCTCTTTCGATTTTTGCTTTCATCAATATAAAAGATATTGTCATTAAGAGATAGAACTAGAAAACCATTTTCTATAATGCCATTGCAATAATGCTTATTAGAAAAAGAAATAGAGTAACCATTGCCCTTTTCATTTATTTTAAATTCTTGTTTTAACAATAAAGGAAAAAACTACATTTTTGATAATTTTAGGCATATAATAACACTCTTCCAACTCTAAGAGCTTGCCCCAAGGCAACTTCAAAATGTAGGTTCCAACAGCTTCACCCTGGATAGACTCTCCTCTAGCGCCACAAAGCTTGATGTCACCCTTCTTCAAACTTCTAATTCTTTGTAGTCCCTGCAATGAACAGCTGATATGAGAACTACAGTCGGTATCAATTGCCCATGAATTTGAATTTGAAGAACTTAATGACAAACTGGCATGTACCATATGCATACCTTTTGATGCAACTCTTGCGTTAGGCTTTAAGTTGCAAGAACTCTTGCAATTCCTTTTCCAATGGCCTTCCTTGCCGCAATGGAAACAGGTACTTGATCGAGAGACTTATTTTTTCTTTCTTCCTCTTCATTCTGCTACTTTTGGGGTTCAATCTTTTCTTAGAACCCTTAATGCCCATTTTTTTCTTAGAGATTCAATCTACAAGAACGAGTGGACACTTTTCCTTCTTGATATGGCTCTCAGCTGTCTTAAGCATATTTAATAGCTCAGGCAAAGAGGTATTCAGTTTGTTTATGTGATAATTCACAACAAACTGGGATAAGAATTCTGGGGGTGACTGTAGGATTAAGTCCTGACTTAGCTCACCATCCATCATAAAACCCAATTGACTCAATCTAGTGATCAAGTCAATTACCATGAGAACATGGTCTTGTACGAATATCCCTTCACTCATTCTTGCATGGAATAACTGCTTAGATATCTCATATTTAGCAGTTCTACTCTGTTCTCCATACAGCTCTTTTAAATTGAGAAGTATAGAGTCAGTATCCATGCTATCATGCTGCCTTTGTAATTCATTGCTCATAGAGAAATAGCATGATGCATTTAACAATTAAATTGTCATTCTTCCACATCTTGTATGTGGCTACCTCTTCTTCGGCAGCATCTTCCCCTACCGACCCATGGTCAGGGGTTTCGAGGATATAGAAAATTTTCTTCTGAGTGAGAGCAATTTTTAAATTCCTTAACCAGTCCACATAGTTAGAACTGGTCAACTTGTTGGCATCCAAGATGCCTCTCAAAGATAGTGAAGAAGCCATTAATGCAGAATTATTCTACATAAGCAAAAAACAAAACTAACATAAGCAGACCATTCATGATGACATATATACAATTAGATAAGGACTTTTATCTAATTGTTACTCCCACTATTTTATCAAATATCATAGCCCTCTCCTATGATAAACGAGAAACCCTAATTGGTTTTTCTTAGTGAGGTTGAGATCCAAATTTTTCATAGAGGCCATGCAGTTTTACAACAACCCTTTATGAGTTCAGAGATAGAAAACTCTTTTCAATTGCATCTTATGCAATTTTCAACATTACCTTGTCCTCTAAAACACTTATAGCCTTGTGGTTGCACAACAAACTATAATATTTTAGTTAAGTCAAATCCTTTATTTTCATACAGTCATATTTGAATAATGTTGCCCTTGTGGTTGCACAACAAAGTGATATATCAAAACATGCCATAAGCATCTCTATCTACCAAGACAATATGACATCAGTCTACATAGCAAGCCTTTTGGTTTCACAACAAACCTGCTTAGATTTCTGACAAAATAATGTCTTGCCATGAAGGAAGGCTAAGAGTAGTGTTTTTCAACATTAATAAAAGATAATTAACCAAATTGGCTAGGTAAGTAGGTGGGAGTCTCTCCATGCTTTCGCAACAGTCTTAATTAAGTGACCACCTTTGACACTTTCCTACACACCAATTGATCAATTAATTCAGAATGGGTTAGCTTAAAGTATCTTTCACTACGACTTAATATAATTTTTATGAGGGCTTTTTGGTCTCTTGCACATTTTTATAAATGTAACATATATTGCATTTCTAATGCAAGAAGCAAACATGGCAAGGAATATGAACATGCTTCAACGTATCTTATATGAAAATTCATATCAAGGCATTTGAACAATATAACATTGCTATCACATAGCAAATATCAAAACTTAAGTGATAATCAATCCTACATCTAGCATGATCATTTGATTGAACCAATAAAGGTCAGCTCTAATTCCACTGTTAGAGCCGAAGCACAAAATTTCATAAATTTTCATAATGAAATCCCATAACATCAGACCCTAAAACCAAGGTCACCTTAAGGGAAACAATAAAACTTATAAAATAAGTATAGGAATAGAGGGATACCTATAATGCTAATTTCAATATTCAGAATTTTCACTAGGCGCCGAAGTGTTCACCCTCCAACATTGATCCATACGAAAACTTGCTTCGGGATTCTAACTCCAAAAAAACTTGATTCTTGATGTTGAATTCTTTCAAAGAATTCAATTGGCTTTTAGGTAAAATAACACTTCTCAAGTGCTTTGGCTTTCTCCCTTTTCTCTTGGCTTCCTTCTCCTTCTTTCTAATTGTCTTTTTCTTTCCTAATTCTCCTTGCCTTTTGTCCTAAAGAAGCCTTTTTGTCTTAATTTAGAACAACCTTAGAGAGAGATGTACGAAGGAAGGGATTGGATTGCGTGTTTAGAACCCCGGGAATGCCAACTACTTATAGTTTACGATGGGGTGCTTTTTCTTTTGGCGTGAGGTTGCATCACCAAAGGATGCATCCTTATCCACATGCCTTATGGAGAGGGAAGAGGTGTGTGATCAAGGGGTGGCGCCAACCAGAAAATTCCTCATACCCCTCATCCTAAAAAATAGGGAAGAAGTGCCTCATCAAGAGGCGCCATCCTTATCCAAACCCCCTTCACGTCTCTCATCCCTAAAAAATAGGGAAGATGCGTCTCATCAATTCCTATGGGGCGCCAACCTCATTCATCTTGGGCATGAGGATAAGACGAGGAAGTTAGATGGATAAGAGTTCTTTAACAAAATGGATTCTTCATCCTTATCCATTCACGGCGCCATCAAACCCAATCCAATTGCGTTCAAACCAAGCCAATTAGGTGCTAACTCTTGGTTAACCCAAACTAGGATATGATCTAACCAAAAGGCCAATTTAATTACATCAATCCAAATCAAGAATCAAATTTGAATCCAATTCGAATTAGGAGCTAGAGATTGCAACATGTGCTAGCATGTTTGATAAGAGCACACTTCGGACCATCCTGGAAACTGGTAGAGAAAGAGGAACTTGACCCTATCCGCGACCTGCCGGTAGAACCAAAGTTATTAAAAGAAGCGTGACCCTAACCGCGACCTGCCGGTAGAACCAACACTATCAAGTTCTAATCCAAGAACAAAGGTGAAGCTCTCACATAAGAGAAACTCTCAAATTTCATTCATCCGTCCTCCTCCCCTCAAGTACAATCAGGTGCTATTTTAAGGCTGAAATATCTTCAAAGAGAAGCAACTCCTAGAAAATTACATAGCACTACTTGTTATGCATTTACCAAGGCTGCGTTTACCAAGGCTTGGAAAAATGCATGTTACACCTACTCCTAGAAACGTAACCAGAACTTAGAAAAAAGATCCCAAAGTAATTATAGTGACTTTGGGAACTACAAGAAAGTCTGAATGTGACTTGGGGAATACAAAATATCATCTGAAAAATCACCCCAAAAATATGCACGAAAATCCAAATACAATAGGAAAGTTGGCCTTCCCATGAATGCTTCTGGTCATGTGATTTGGACTTTCCAAAGTGTTGTCTTCAGGTTGGACTCCAAGCATCTTCACCCAATTGTATGAAAGTGACCCAATTAGGTGCAGCCTCTATCTCACGTTGGTCTTCTTTTCCTTTGATTTTTATGATCAAGCTTTCCAAAACTTGTTTCATCCTCTTAGTCTTGGCCCTAGTCATAGGACCTTCAATTCCATGCAAAGGATCTTTAGATGGGCTGGTTGAGTCTCTATCATTCCCTCCCTCTTCAAAAAGATTCATCCTCGAATCAGATTCATCACCTACATCAAAAAAAGATAGATCAACCATATTAAAGGTAGCACTTACATTACCATATTCACTTGGCAAGTCCAGCTTGTATGCATTGTCATTGATCTTCTCTAGAACTTGGAAGGGTCCATCTCCTCTTGTTTGCAGCTTAGATTTTCTTTGAGTGGGAAACCTCTCCTTCCTCATATGAACCCAAACCCAATCTCCCGGTTCAAAAATAACTTTAATACGCCCCTTATTTGCTTGCTTTGCATATTGCTCATTCTTCCTCTCAATATTGGCTAGAACTTTTGCATGCAACTCCCTAATAGTATCCGCCTTTTTCTTACCATCCAAATTGGTACACTCATTAGTAGGCAAAGATAACATGTCCAAAGGAGTCAAAGGATTAAAGCCATACACAACTTCAAAAGGAGAATAAGAAGTAGTAGAATGAACAGTTCTATTATAAGCAAACTCAACATGTGGCAAGCATTTCTCCCAATTTTTCAAATTTTTTTGAATGATAGCACGCAACAAGGTAGTAAGTGTTCTATTTACTACTTCAGTTTGTCCATCCATTTGAGGATGTGCAACAGTAGAAAATAAGAGTTTTGTTCCTAGTTTATTCCACAAAGTTTTCCAAAAATGACTTAGGAACTTCACATCCCTATCACTTACTATTGTTCTAGGCAATCCATGCAAGCGCATTATCTCTTTAAAGAACAGATCAGCAATATGTGTTGCATCATTGGTTTTAGAGCATGCAATGAAATGTGCCATTTTACTAAACCTATCAACAAAGACAAATATACTATCTTTGCCACCTTGAGATCGAGGTAATCCTAACACAAAATCCATTGAAATATCAGTCCAAGGTTGATTAGACACAGGCAAAGGTGTATAGAAACCATGGGGCATGACTTTAGATTTAGCTTGTTTATATGCTATGCACTTATCACAGATAGATAGCACATCATGCTTCATGTTAGACCAATAAAAATGCTCATGCAATATTTCTAAAGTCCTTTTTATCCCAAAATGTTCCATCAATCCACCACCATGACTTTCTCTAACTAGCATTTCACGCAAGGAACAAACAGGCACACACAACTTATTTTTTTTAAACAAGAAACCATCATGCCTATAATAGTCCCCAAAAGCATGTTTAGAACAAGAATCCCATACTTGGCCAAAGTCAGAATCATTAGCATATAAGTCCTTTATAAACTCAAAACCAAGTAATTTAGTTTGCAAAGAAGTAAGCAATGCATACCTTCTGGACAATGCGTCAGCCACTATGTTTTCCTTACCATTCTTGTACTTGATTACATAAGGAAATATCTCAATGAATTCCAACCACTTGGCATGTCTTTTTTGAAGCTTACCTTGAGATCTTAGAAACTTCAAGCTTTGATGGTCAGAATGAATTATGAATTCCCTTGACCACAAGTAGTGTTGCCAAGTTTGCAAAACTCTCACCAAAGCGTACAACTCTTTGTCATACGTGGAATAATTCAATAATGCCCCATTAAGCATTTCACTAAAGTAAGCAATTGGTTTAGAGTCCTGCATTAGTACGGCCCCTATACCAACACCAGATGCATCGCATTCAATTTCAAAAGCTTTATCAAAATTAGGCAAACAAAGCAAAGGTGCATTGGTCAATTTTTCTTTTAATGAATTAAAAGCTTCCTCATGCACATCATTCCACTTAAACACAACATTCTTTTTAACAAGTTCATTCAAAGGTGCAGCAATAGAACTAAAGTTCTTTACAAACCTTCTATAAAAACTTGCTAAACCAAGAAAACTTCTTACCTCATTTGCATTCTTAGGTGTAGGCCGTTCTCTAATTGCCCTTACCTTCTCCTCATCCACACTTATTCCTTTTGAGCTTACAACAAAACCCAAAAACACAACAGATTCATGTCAGAATGAACACTTTTTAATATTAGCATATAATTTGTTTTCTCTCAAAACATTAAGAACAACATGCAAATGATTAACATGTTCATCTAAGGTTTTGCTATAAATCAAAATATCATCAAAATACACTACAACAAATTTCCCAATGAAAGAACGCAAACCATGGTTCATTAACCTCATGAAGGTGCTGGGTGCATTAGATAAGCCAAATGGGCTAAGAGTTTTAAAAGCTGTTTTCCATTCATCACCTTCTTTCATGCGAATTTGATAGGATCCACTCTTCAAATCTATTTTAGAAAACACACACGAACCATGCAATTCATCAAGCATATCATCCAATCAAGGGATAGGATATCGATACCTTACAGTGATTTTATTTATGGCTCGGCAGTCCGTACACATGCGCCACGTCCCATCTTTCTTCGGAACCAAGATCACAGGAGCAGAATATGGGCTAAGAGTCTCCCTCACAAATCCTTTTTGCAGCAACTCATCTACTTGCCTTTGAATTTATTTTGCTTCCTCTGGATTTGTTCTGTAGGCTGGTCTATTTGGGATTGAAGAACCTGGAATCAAGTCAATCTGATGCTCAATACCTCTTGTAGGAGGTAATCCATGGGGGATTTCTTCTGGAAAAATATCACCAAATTCCTGTAACAAAGAAGCAACCATACTAGGCAAGGAAGAATTGAGTTCGTTTGTGAAATAAACATCCTTGTGTATGAGCACAAGTAGCTGCTTTTTTGCTAACAAGGCACTCTCAACCTCTCTTTTGCTTGCAAATGCACTCACTCTCTTTTTTTTCTCTTCTTTGGATTCTGATTTATTCTTTTCTTTCTTCTGCTCACTCTCATTTTTCTTATCTTTCCTCTCTTTTTCTTGAATGCTCAATTTCTCCTCTCTCAACTTACACTCTCTTGTAATTCTGATTTGATCAGCATATAGGCCTCGGTTGGTTGGAGAGGTGTTAAAACAATGGTGTGATTGTTCATAACAAGAGTGTATCTATTTTTGTACCCATCATGAATAACCCTTCTATCAAATTGCCACGGACGCCCAAGAAGTAGATGTCCAGCATGCATAGGTGCCACATCACAAAGAACTTCATCCTTGTATTTACCAATGGAAAATGAAATCATCACTTGCTTAGTCACCCTTATGTCTCCACAATCATTCAGCCACTGAAGTCTATATGGATTAGGGTGCTTTAATGTGGGCAAACTCAATTTTTCAACCAACAAGGTGCTAGCAACATTAGTACAACTTCCATTATTAATGATTAAGCTGCATACCTTGTCGTTTATATGGCATCTTGTATGAAATATATGCTCACGTTGCTCCTCATTACCACCCGCCTTAGGTTGCATGTTGAGAGCATGCCTAGTAACAAGCACATCTCCAACAACAGGTTCAGCAACTTCAACATCACTACAATCCTCCAATGGTGGCATGTCATCATCACTTGATGATAAGAGCACACTTCGGACCGTCCTGGAAACAGGTAGAGAATGAGGAACTTGACCCTAACCGCGACCTGCCGGTAGAACCAAAGTTATCAAAAGAAGCGTGACCCTAACCGCGACCTGCCGGTAGAACCAACACTATCAAGTTCTAATCCAAGAACAAAGGTGAAGCTCTCACATAAGAGAAACCCTCAAATTTCATTCATGCGTTCTCCCCCTCTCAAGTACAATCAGGTGCTATTTTAAGGCTGAAATGGCTTCAAAGAGAAGCAACTCCTAGGAAATTACATAGCACTACTTGTCATGCATTTTCCAAGGCTGCATTTACCAAGGCTTGGAAAAGATGCATGTTACACCTACTCCTAGAAAAGTAACCAGAACTTAGGAAAAAGATCCCAAAGTAATTATAGTGACTTTGGGAACTACAAAAAAGTCTGAATGTGACTTGGGAAATACAAAACATCATCTGAAAAATCACCCCAAAAGTATGCACGAAAATCCAAATACAATAGGAAAGTTGGCCCTCCCATGAAGGCTTCTTGTCATGTGATTTGGACTTTCCAAAGCGTTGTCTTCAGGTTGGACTCAAAGCATCTTCACCCAATTGTATGAAAGTGACCCAATTAGGTGCAGCCTCTATCTCACGTTGGTCTTCTTTTCCTTTGATTTTTATGATCAGGCTTTCCAAAGCTTGTTTCATCCTCTTAGTCTTGGCCCTAGTCATAGGACCTTCAATTCCATGCAAAGGATCTTTAGATGGGCTGGTTGCGTCTCTATCATTGGTTGCGTCTCTATCATTCCCTCCCTCTTCAAAAGGATTCGTCCTCGAATCAGATTCATCACCTACATCAAACAAAGATAGATCAGCCACATTAAAGGTAGCACTTACATTACCATATTCACTTGGCAAGTCCAACTTGTAGGCATTGTCATTGATCTTCTCTAGAACTTGGAAGGGTCCATCTCCTCTTGTTTGCAGCTTAGATTTTCTTTGAGTGGGAAACCTCTCCTTCCTCATATGAACCCAAACCCAATCTCCTGGTTCAAAAATAACTTTAATACGCCCCTTATTTGCTTGCTTTGCATATTGCTCATTCTTCCTCTCAATGTTGGCTCGAACTTTTGCATGCAATTCCCTAATAGCATCCGCCTTTTTCTTACCATCCAAATTGGTACACTCATTAGTAGGCAAAGGTAAGATGTCTAAAGGAGTCAAAGGATTAAAGCCATACACAACTTCAAAAGGAGAATAAGAAGTAGTAGAATGAACAGTTCTATTATAAGCAAACTCAACATGTGGCAAGCATTTCTCCCAATTTTTCAAATTCTTTTTAATGATAGCACGCAATAAGGTAGTAAGTGTTCTATTTACTACTTCAGTTTGTCCATCCGTTTGAGGATGTGCAACAGTAGAAAATAAGAGTTTTGTTCCTAGTTTATTCCACAAAGTTTTTCAAAAATGACTTAGGAACTTTACATCCCTATCACTTACTATTGTTCTAGGCAATCCATGCAAGCGCATTATCTTTTTAAAGAACAGATCAGCAATATGTGTTGCATCATTGGTTTTAGAGCATGCAATGAAATGTGCCATTTTACTAAACCTATCAACAACGACAAATATACTATCTTTGCCACCTTGAGATCGAGGTAATCCTAACACGAAATCCATTGAAATATCAGTCCAGGGTTGATTAGACACAGGCAAAGGTGTATAGAAGCCATGGGGCATGACTTTAGATTTAGCTTGTTTACATGCTATGCACTTGTCACAGACCGATTGCACATCATGCTTCATGTTAGACCAATAAAAATGCTCATGCAATATTTCTAAGGTCCTTTTTATCCCAAAATGTCCCATCAATCCACCACCATGACTTTCTCTAACTAGCATTTCACGCAAGGAACAAACAGGCACACACAACTTATTTTTCTTAAACAAGAAACCATCATGCCTATAATAGTCCCCAAAAGCATGTTTAGAACAAGAATCCCATACTTGGCCAAAGTCAGAATCATTAGCATATAAGTCCTTTATAAACTCAAAACCAAGTAATTTAGTTTGCAAAGAAGTAAGCAATGCATACCTTCTGGACAATGCGTCAGCCACTTTGTTTTCCTTACCATTCTTGTACTTGATTACATAAGGAAACATCTCAATGAATTCCAACCACTTGGCATGTCTTTTTTGAAGCTTACCTTGAGATCTTAGAAACTTCAAGCTTTGATGGTCAGAATGAATTATGAATTCCCTTGACCACAAGTAGTGTTGCCAAGTTTGCAAAGCTCTCACCAAAGCGTACAACTCTTTGTCATACGTGGAATAATTCAATGATGCCCCATTAAGCTTTTCACTAAAGTAAGCAATTGGTTTAGAGTCCTGCATTAGTACGGCCCCTATGCCAACACCAGATGCATCACATTCAATTTCAAAAGCTTTATCAAAATTAGGCAAACAAAGCAAAGGTGCATTGGTCAATTTTTCTTTTAATAAATTAAAAGCTTCCTCATGCACTTCATTCCACTTAAACACAACATTCTTTTTAACAAGTTCATTCAAAGGTGCAGCAATAGAACTAAAGTTCTTTACAAACCTTCTATAAAAACTTGCTAAACCATGAAAACTTCTTACCTCATTTGCATTCTTAGGTGTAGGCCATTCTCTAATTGCCCTTACCTTCTCCTCATCCACACTTATTCCTTTCGAGCTTACAACAAAACCCAAAAATACAACAGATTCATGGCAAATGAACACTTTTTAAGATTAGCTTATAATTTGTTTTCTCTCAAAACATTAAGAACAACATGCAAATGATTAACATGTTCATCTAAGGTTTTGCTATAAATCAAAATATCATCAAAATACACTACAACAAATTTCCCAATGAAAGAACGCAAAACATGGTTCATTAATCTCATGAAGGTGCTGGGTGCATTAGATAAGCCAAATGGCATCACCATCCACTCATATAAACCATATTTTGTTTTAAAAGCTGTTTTCCATTCATCACCTTCTTTCATGCGAATCTGATAGTATCCACTCTTCAAATCTATTTTAGAAAACACACACGAACCATGCAATTCATCAAGCATATCATCCAATCTAGGGATAGGATATCGATACTTTACAGTGATTTTATTTATGGCTCGGCAGTCCGTACACATGCGCCACATCCCATCTTTCTTCGGAACCAAGATCACAGGAGCAGAACACGGGCTAAGACTCTCCCTCACAAATCCTTTTTGCAGCAACTCATCTACTTGCCTTTGAATTTCTTTTGCTTCCTCTGGACTTGTTCTGTAGGCTGGTCTATTTGGGATTGAAGAACCTGGAATTAAGTCAATCTGATGCTCAATACCTCTGGTAGGAGGTAATCCATGGAGAATTTCTTCTGGAAAAATATCACCAAATTCCTGTAACAAAGAAGCAACCATACTAGGCAAAGAAGAATTGAGTTCGTTAGTGAAATAAACATCCTTTTGTATGAGCACAAGTAGCTGCTCTTTTGCTAACAAGGCACTCTCAACCTCTCTTTTGCTTGCAAATGCACTCACTCTCTTTTTTTTCTCTTCTTTGGATTCTGATTTATTCTTTTCTTTCGTCTGCTGACTCTCATTTTTCTTATCTTTCCTCTCTTTTTCTTGAATGCTCAATTGTTCCTCTCTCAACTTACACTCTCTTGTAATTCTGATTTGATCAGCATAGGCCTCGGTTGGTTGGAGAGGTGTTAAAACAATAGTGTGATTGTTCATAACAAGAGTGTATCTATTTTTGTACCCATCGTGAATAACCCTTCTATCAAATTGCCAAGGACGCCCAAGAAGTAGATGTCCAGCATGCATAGGTGCCACATCACAAAGAACTTCATCCTTGTATTTACCGATGGAAAATGAAATCATCACTTGCTTAGTCACCCTTATGTCTCCACAATCATTCAGCCACTAAAGTCTATATGGATTAGGGTGCTTTAATGTGGGCAAACTCAATTTTTCAACCAACAAGGTGCTAGCAACATTAGTGCAACTCCCACTATCAATGATTAAAAAGCTGCATACCTTGTCGTTTATATGGCATCTTGTATGAAATATATGCTCACGTTGCTCCTCATTACCACCCGCCTTAGGTTGCATGTTGAGAGCACGCCTAGTAACAAGCACATCTCCAACAACAGGTTCAGCAACTTCAACATCACTACAATCCTCCAATGGTGGCATGTCATCATCACTTGAGCTCACACTCTCTATGTCTCCATTATCCAGCAGTATCATGGCTCTTTTGTTTGGACATTGAGAAGCAATATGTCCAACTCCTTGACACCTGAAACATTTGATATCACGAGATCTAGAGGATGAATTAGTTTCAATTTTACCTTTAGGTGCAGCAATCGAATTTTTGGCCTTTGCATCATCTTTTGGCTTTGACACAGATTTGTTATTTTGCCAATTCGATTTCCATGAGGAACTAGTAGTAAATTTGGAAGTACTCTTAGCTTTCAATTGCCTTTCCACTAGAATAGCTTTGTGCAGCAAATCCTCCATCTCTATATAATGTTGCAATTCTACCACATCAGCTATCTCCTTCTTTAAACCTCCAATGAATCTAGCCATAGTTGCCTCTCAGTCTTCTTCAACATTGGCTCTAATCATGGCTATTTCCATCTCCTTATAGTAATCTTCCACACTCATGGAGCCTTGAGTTAGACTTTGCAATTTCCTGTGCAAATCTCTATAGTAGTGACTGGGTACAAACCTTTTTCTCATGACAGCCTTCATCTCATCCCATGTACCAATAGGCCTCTCCCCATTTCTACGTCTACTAGTCACCATTTGATCCCACCAAATACTAGCATAATCATGGAACTCAACAATGGCTAGTTTAACCCTCTTCTCCTCGGAATAATTATGACATTCAAACACATGTTCAACCTTTCTCTCCCACTCTAAATATAATTCAGGATCATTTTTACCTTGGAATGCAGGGATTGTCATCTTAATACTTCCCAAATGACTGTCTTTTCTTGATTCATCTCTTTGCCTCCTTCCATTACTTCTTCCATCCGAATACTCCTCTTCTTCTTCTTCTTCAAACATCCGCCCCCTCAAAGGTTTGAGTCTGCTTGGTGATTCCAAATCATTCATTCGTGCACCAAGCTTAGTAAGTTGATCAGCAATGGCTTTCATCCATAACTTCATATCAACATCTGGTTGTTTACTACCTTCACTACTCATCTTTGTATGCTGCAATCAAAAGATTAGTATAAACAGAATAGGTCCTCACACACTCCTCTCTCTGGTGGACACTCTTTTATGGCTTTTTCTTGATGATGATCTCACCCTCTTGCCTTTTACCACTTAGCTTCACCTTATGAGCTCTTAAATAAGAACCTTTTGGATGTTTCTACACAACAGGAAACAGTAAGGAGTCGATGATAACCTTAGGGAACAAGAACTCGCAAGGAACAATTTAATTGGAACCAACAAAGGGTTCAAGGAAGGTTTGAATTGAGAACAATTTAATGGAAGCGTTAAAGAACCCACAAGGAAATTAGAAGCAAAATCTGCCCCGAATTTTTTTTTTTCTTTTTTTTTTCTTCTTCCTTCTCTTTTTTTTTTTTTTTTTTGAAATAGCAGAACAGAAAGAAACAAGGACGATGACACAAATCGATTAAAGGAAGATGTCACCAAGGATATAGAGATAAACAACAGCGGAACACCTTTTTTTTTTTTTGAATTAAACAAGATAAACACACAAAGGATAGATAACACCTGATTTCAGGAACCGGGCTCTGATACCAAATGATAAGAGCACACTTCGGACCGTCCTGGAAACAGGTAGAGAATGAGGAACTTGACCCTAACCGCGACCTGCCGGTAGAACCAAAGTTATCAAAAGAAGCGTGACCCTAACCGCGACCTGCCGGTAGAACCAACACTATCAAGTTCTAATCCAAGAACAAAGGTGAAGCTCTCACATAAGAGAAACCCTCAAATTTCATTCATGCGTTCTCCCCCTCTCAAGTACAATCAGGTGCTATTTTAAGGCTGAAATGGCTTCAAAGAGAAGCAACTCCTAGGAAATTACATAGCACTACTTGTCATGCATTTTCCAAGGCTGCATTTACCAAGGCTTGGAAAAGATGCATGTTACACCTACTCCTAGAAAAGTAACCAGAACTTAGGAAAAAGATCCCAAAGTAATTATAGTGACTTTGGGAACTACAAGAAAGTCTGAATGTGACTTGGGAAATACAAAACATCATCTGAAAAATCACCCCAAAAGTATGCACGAAAATCCAAATACAATAGGAAAGTTGGCCCTCCCATGAATGCTTCTTGTCATGTGATTTGGACTTTCCAAAGCGTTGTCTTCAGGTTGGACTCAAAGCATCTTCACCCAATTGTATGAAAGTGACCCAATTAGGTGCAGCCTCTATCTCACGTTGGTCTTCTTTTCCTTTGATTTTTATGATCAGGCTTTCCAAAGCTTGTTTCATTCTCTTAGTCTTGGCCCTAGTCATAGGACCTTCAATTCTATGCAAAGGATCTTTAGATGGGCTGGTTGCGTCTCTATCATTGGTTGCGTCTCTATCACTTGAGCTCACACTCTCTATGTCTCCATTATCCAGCAGTATCATGGCTCTTTTATTTGGACATTGAGAAGCAATATGTCCAACTCCTTGACAGCTGAAACATTTGATATCACGAGATCTAGAGGATGAATTAGTTTCCATTTTACCTTTAGGTGCAGCAATCGAATTTTTGGCCTTTGCATCTTCTTTTGGCTTTGACACAGATTTGTTATTTTGCGAATTTGATTTCCATGAAGAACTAGTAGTAAATTTGGAAGTACTCTTAGATTTCAATTGCCTTTCCACTAGAATAGCTTTGTGCAGCAAATCCTCCATCTCTATATAATGTTGCAATTCCACCACATCAGCTATCTCCTTATTTAATCCTTCAGTTCATCTAGCCATAGTTGCCTCTCGGTCTTCTTCAACATTGGCTCTAATCATGGCTATTTCCATCTCCTTATAGTAATCTTCCACACTCATGGAGCCTTGAGTTAGACTCCAATTTTTTGTGCAAAACGCTATAGCAGTGGCTGGATACAAACCTTTTTCTCATGACAACCTTCATCTCATCCCATGTACCAATAGGCCTCTCCCCATTTCTACGTCTACTAGTCACAATTTGATCCCACCAAATACTAGCATAATCATGGAACTCAACAATGGCTAGTTTAACCCTCTTCTCCTCGGAATAATTATGACATTCAAACACATGTTCAACCTTTCTCTCCCACTCTAAATATAATTCAGGATCATTTTTACCTTGGAATGCAGGGATTGTCATCTTAATACTTCCCAAATGACTGTCTTTCCTTGATTCATCTCTTTGCCTCCTTCCATTACTTCTTCCATCCGAATGCTCCTCTTCTTCTCCTTCTTCAAACATCCGCCCCCTCAAAGGTTTGAGTCTGCTTGGTGATTTCAAATCATTCATTCGTGCACCAAGCTTAGTAAGTTGATCAGCAATGGCTTTCATCCATAACTTCATATCAACATCTGGTTGTTTACTACCTTCACTACTCATCTTTATATGCTGCAATCAAAAGATTAGTATAAACAAAATAGGTCCTCACACACTCCTCTCTAGGGTGGACACTCTTTTATGGCTTTTTCTTGATGATGATCTCACCCTCTTGCCTTTTACCACTCAGCTTCACCTTATGAGCTTTTAAATAAGAACCTTTTGGATGTTTCTGCACAACAGGAAACAGTAAGGAGTCGATGATAACCTTAGGGAACAAGAACTCGCAAGGAACAATTTAATTGGAACCAACAAAGGGTTCAAGGAAGGTTTGAATTGAGAACAATTCAATGGAAGCGTTAAAGAACCAACAAGGAAATTAGAAGCAAAATCTGCCCCGATTTTTTTTTGCTTCTTCTTCTTTCTTTTCTTTCTTTCTTTCTTTTTTTTTTTTTTGAAATAGCAGAACAGAAAAGAACAAAGGAAGATGACACAAATCGATTAAAGGAAGATGTCACCAAGGATATAGAGATAAACAACAGCGGAACACTTTTTTTTTAAAAAAATTAAACAAGATAAACACACAAAGGATAGATAACACCTGATTTCAGGAACCGGGCTCTGATACCAAATCATAAGAGCACACTTCGGACCGTCCTGGAAACAGGTAGAGAAAGAGGAACTTGACCCTATCCGCGACTTGCCGGTAGAACCAAAGTTATCAAAAGAAGTGCGACCCTAACCGCAACCTGCTGGTAGAACCAACACTATCAAGTTCTAATCCAAGAACAAAGGTGAAGCTCTCACATAGGAGAAACTCTCAAATTTCATTCATCCGTCCTCCTCCCCTCAAGTATAATCAGGTGCTATTTTAAGACTGAAATAGCTTCAAAGAGAAGCAACTCCTAGGAAATTACATAGCACTACTTGTCATGCATTTACCAAGGCTGCGTTTACCAAGGCTTGGAAAAATGCATGTTACACCTACTCCTAGAAAAGTAACCAGAACTTAGGAAAAAGATCCCAAAGTAATTATAGTGACTTTGGGAACTACAACAAAGTCTGAATGTGACTTGGGGAATACAAAATATCATCTGAAAAATCACCCCAAAAATATGCACGAAAATCCAAATGCAATAGGAAAGTTGGCCTTCCCATGAATGCTTCTGGTCATGTGATTTGGACTTTCCAAAGTGTTGTCTTCAGGTTAGACTCAAAGCATCTTCACCCAATTGTATGAAAGTGATCCAATTAGGTGTAGCCTCTATCTCACGTTGGTCTTCTTTTCCTTTGATTTTTATGATCAGGCTTTCCAAAGCTTGTTTCATCCTCTTAGTCTTGGCCCTAGCCATAGGACCTTCAATTCCATGCAAAGGTTCTTTAGATGGGCTGGTTGCGTCTCTATCAATGTTCATTCTGCAAAGATGATCTAATCTAATTAGATCCTTGATCAGTTTCCTTACGTGTGATCCATTGGGTTCCATATCTTGCCATCAGTGGGTCCGGATGCAAGTTGACCTGATTTGATTAGAACTCTTCTAATTGATTTAGGTCCAAACTGTGCAAAATCCGAGCTTAACAATTAGAACCCTTTTTTAATTGGTGATCAAATTAAATTTTTTAATTCAATCAAACTTATAAGACAAGAATGATGTCTAGCAACGTATCATGTCTATCCGAAAGATATAAAATTTGGTAAAAATACCAAATATACCCTTCAGTGGTAAGTTACCATGCAATTTAATCCTTCAATCAAGCTACATCCCGAATATATATATGAGTATGGCTTTATGTCAAACTTAATTACATATTCATATCTCTCTCAATAATCTAATGATAATTTGAATAATGAAACATTAGAAATTCTTTCTAATTTTTATTCTGGTTTGATCAAAGACTCTCTGAATTATCATACAATTAGAGTAAAGAGGATGTGATCTTCTCTTACTAAAAGTGATTGATTCCTTGTTGACCTATTCATAATCTTCATACACAATCCACCATATCCAGAAGATCCTAAAATGACTTTAGTCACGAATAAATATGAACCAAAATATGGATTCATGTGCACAAGATACCATAGTGGTCTCAGGTCAAAAGATTAGTTGCACAACCTCACTAAGAGAATTATCTTTTGACATGTAAGACTCCATAAGATATTCCCTTGACTATTAATTTAGTGAACTCATTTTTCTAATGAGAACCCACATCCTTGTATTAGTGTCTCCATACAAGTAATTGTGAAATCAATCACCCTCTCCATCAAGCATACAGAAGATGTGCCAGTCTTTCCGGTAACATTAATCTCCGACTCAATGTACCAACAACTAAAAATATTTTAGATTAGGATTTTAGAGTTTTAGGTATCACTTATATGATCTCATCATAGCCCTAAAACAATTACCCTAATCTTTGGGGTTCATCATAAATATAAGATGCAACATATGATGAAACATAATCCCTTTTTCATTTATTATAAATATCATGTACATTAGCTGAAAAATCAAAAGAAATCCTATCATAATACAGATTGTGATTAGGTTGTAGGGCATTAGTCTTTCAAAGGGGAATAAGGAGAAGAATAAGGAGGAGGAGGAGAAGAAGAAGGAGAACAATAAAGAGAAGAAGGAGAAGAAGAAGGAGGAGGAGATGATGATGAAGGAGAAGGAAAAGGAGAACGAGAAGAAGAAGAAGAAAAAGAAGAAAAAGAAGAAGGAAAAGAAGAATGATGCAGGGGCACGAGCTTGAGTTATGATGGATGTACGTTGAGTTTGGATCTTTGCTTAGGAGAGCCCAAAAACATATTGGGTTCATAATTTCTTGCATTTTATTACATTGGATTGAGTCTATTTTGATTTGGTCTATTAGGTCACATTGAGTCCTTTTATTTCGGGTTTATTTTGAGTTCTTGTTTTGGGTTTGTAATTGGTGAATTGTATTTGCTGGATTGAGTCCATGTAATTGAGTGGTAATTGAGTCAACCCATGTCACTTTATGTGGACCCAATTGAGGACGTGATGAGGTGTCCATCCACACACGAGCAGTCATATTCTAATTAGGATTTCATAGCGTGAGTAGTCTTAGGTGTGGAGATGTTTATGGGATTGACTAGTCAAAATCCTACTTCGATTAGGAGTCTTACTTGGTCCCTTTGATGCAAATAATGGCATAACTACAAAGGAACCCATTCAAGTTCCAACTGGGCCGGTTACAAGAGCACGAGCTAAAGTGTTCAAGGAGGCATTAAACGGGCTGGTTAAAGAAGTTTGGGCTCAAGCAAATTTGTGGAGGTCCATTGAAGGTGATGAATATGTTGCACAAGGCTGGAATGCCATAATTCAAGCTATGGAATAATCCGGAAGAAATCCTCAAAGATTGCGGCACAATTAGCATGTTATTGGGGCTTAGTTTCCATCCTTGTGTCACATACGAAGGGATCTCAGAGCAGATCCCAACAACGTGCGGCTCGGTCTACCGAAGATAACCGATCAGCCTTCCTGGCGTGGGAACCTAGTCTCTATGACTTAGGTTGCGCCTAACAACAATAATGCAGCGAAGCACAATACCAGAAAATACCACGAAGGAGAAAGAGAAATACAGGAGAAGAGAACTTTATTGAATAACCACTCAACTGATTACAATAAGCTCTCCTGGTCTCTCGAGCTCTACCCGATACCAATTCCTCCCCTTTGAGGGTCCTCTTATAGAGGAGCAACCTCCAATTATAAGTCCCTCACGAACTCAACTTCCCATGTACAAGATAAGGATGAATTCTAGATGAGATAGGAAAACCCCGATTTCCACAGGATTCTGCGCAATCAGCTGAAACGAACAAGTTCGTGCCTCAACCGAACTCGGATTACAACAAAACTGGATTCGTTGGATTCAAAACGAGAAATGCTTCCATATGGCACCTTTGCCACTCTGAACGGACTTCTGTATAGTTTCCGAAATGCCCCTCAACATGAGAACGTGTGGAAATAGCGTTACAACCATGTTTTCTAACCATCTATCTTTCAGTTAGAAAACATGTTAAAAACGTGTCTCTTGCCTTTTGGAGACTTATGCACGTACCTCCATCAGTGGCACACATTTCTATGCATCCCAATTTTTTGGATTCAGCTCATGCTTCGAGATAAGCCCTCAACACTGAATCAGACTCGTTGTAGCAGCTTTCCTCCTAATGATGAAGTAGCATGTATTCTTGCCAATACTAGCTTGGAGCACGTGCTTCCGGCCCCATGCTCTTGGGTATTCCTCCTAGATCTTGCACACGTTTCCCTAGGTGATCCTAGGGCCCAGATTTGGTCTCCAAGTTGCCCAAATCTCTAGAAAGCACGGTCAGACCTCGAACCCGTCCAGCAACCCGATCTGGTTTATACCTTGATCCGCGTCCGGTCCATCCCCGATTTGAGGTGCCGTGACACCCTCCCCCACCAAAGCCGAAGTCACCCCTGACAAGGCTAGGCGGTACTCATTGATGATGTCCTTGAACTACCATAGTTCGTCACCATACTCCCAGCTTGCTTCTGAATCTGATAGTCCTTTCCATCGGACTAAGTATTGCACACGGTTACCCTTTTTCCTATCTGTCTTGATTTCAGAAACCTTTTTGGTGTAATGAACTCGTATGGCAACTGGAGCTCGCCCGCTTTGAGCCCTAGAAGGGTCAGTTGTATCCTCTTTGAACGGTTTCAACAGGGACACGTGGAACACCGGGTGCACTTTCACCTTGGAAGGCAGCGATAATCAGTACGCTGTCTCTCCAATTCGATGTGTGATGATGAAGGGACCTTCATACCTCCTCACAAGTGCTTTTTGGTAGCCCGACTTCAATTTCATGTGATGGTAAAGCTTCACTGATGAGAGCACAAAAGTGCGACCTACATGTCACTAAAATTAGTGTTATTGCTAACCGATAATAATAAATTCTCTAGATTAATATTATATTTGGATTTGACACAGATTATCATAAATTAAAAATAAAATGCACATTGAGTACAAATTTGACTTCAGAAGAATCCCGTCCCAGACCGATCCGGTTGAAGATCGAGTCGGGTCCGAGTCGGGTTCGGGTCCAAATCGGATCCAATTTTTCTGTACTTTTGGAAAAGAATTTTGAGAAAATCTAATTTGGCCATATCATAACTATGAGGTGCTGGGTGACCCATGACTTGAAAGAATTGCACTTGACCTCCAGTCAGAACAGATGAACCGTGACGAACTCAGTCCGTCCGTCTACAAGCCAAATTTCATATCACACTATTTTTTAACTATATGACTAATTGGACGGAACTCGGTATCTCCCAGCTCCCATCTCAGGAGGGCAAAGAAAGTCCCAGACCTTCTTCCAAAAATCCAATTCCATTGCAGAAACTGGCACATGACCCATATTCAGTTCACCGCATCCAAGCCAGACGTCCCAGGGATCTCGCGATCAGCCCATCCCCAGCCGTCCCAGCGCGTCTCCAGCAGTCCGCGACCCGTCCCAGCCGTGCGCCCATTCCGTCGATCCCGCGGCCCCGAGTCCATGAGCAGCCAACCATCCGAAGGAAATTCCATCGCGTCCGAGCCACTGTGATCCAAGCTCTTCCGGATTCAAGACCCCTTCCTCCGCCATTTCTTTCGCCCGTGATGCAGCAACAGGAATCCATCCCAGCTTCCACCACGGCCGTGATCGGCTCCTTCCACGGATCACTCTTCAACGTTCTCCTCCCGCGCCATGATCCAGCGATCCCGTCTTCCGATTGCAGCACCCGATCAAGCCGTGAAGCCCTCAGCCGTTCCGTGCATTCATTCCTCCCACAAATCATGCGTCTGCAGCTCCTCCCTCTTCCGTGTGCGACCCGGACAACCGTCTCCTCCAGCAAAGATCCCGCAGCGCCCCTTTCCGGATCAGCCTTCCCGAGTCCAAGCTCTTCCGGAATCCCAGCAGCCATCATCCCACGCCCGCTCCGCATCCATCCCACAGCGTCCCCACCTTCCGCATGCATCAAATCCTCCATGATTCAGATCATCCACCACGGCCGTGATTGGCTCCTTCCACCGATCCCTCCCTCCAAATCCTCCTCCCAGCTTTTTCAGCCGCGTGCGAGCTCCATGGATCATCAAGACCCCAACCTCCGCCTCTACTTCCGCCCGTTGATCCCGCGCCCGTTTCTCTTCCATTCCAGGCTCGGGCGATCTATAAGAAGGGGAGGACGAGAGGAGGAAGGGGAGCTCGGAGAGGGTGGTGGCCGGGGGAGCTCGGCTCTCGGCTGGGTGGGGGCCGGCTGGTCCAAGGGAGAGAAGGGAGCTCGGCTGGTTCACAGGAGAAGGAACAGGGGAGCCCTGTTTTCCGAGAAGAAGAAGAAGAAGAAAAAAAAAAATAATATTTTATTTGTTTTAGGGGCTCCACCCGGAGAGAGAAGCTTCTTGTTTCGTTTTCTTAGGCTTTCAATCTCCATTTTTATTTGTAATCAATTTTCTTTTATGAAATCTAGCGATTTTCTTTCATGCAATCCCTGTTCTAGGTTCAAGTTAATTTTTGTTTTCTTTTTATGAAATCTTTTAATTTTTCTTTGTTATGCAATACAATTAAATCTTCGTTCATGCAATTTGTGTTCGCTTCAATCTTCTTATTTTATCCATTTTAATTTATGCCAAAGCTTTTCTTTGATTAGTCAAATATGTAAATTCTTTTCGAATTTAAGTAACTGTCTTTCCGTTAATTTCAATTAGAAAATATTCAACATCCTCAAAATAATGTTTTTCTTTTATCATTCAAAAATCGATTTTGAATCCGAGTGAACGTTTTAATTTTTATGCAACTCCAACCGCCTCCCTGTGGATCGACCTCTTACGACCACTATTCATCGAGTAGAGAAGGTAAGAGTAGAAATTAAATTTAACTTTTGTTCGTCGGTTCTAACAACGATCTGTCTAGCATATTTTTAGGTAGACAGAAATCGGACGAACAGAATTTTGGCGCCGTTGCCGGGGAGGCAAATCGAGAAGCAAGAACGATCACGAAGATCAAATTGGATTTTGGATGCCCGGAGTGAACGCACTCCGGCAGTAAGTTTTTATTTTTATTATTTTGATTATTTTCAGTTAATAATTTCGTAGTTATTAAATTCTAAAATTTGAAATTCGAAAAAAAAATTTCAAAAAAAAAATAAATAAATAAAATATAAAAAATATTTCAAAATTCAAAAATTCAAAAATTTAAATTCAAAATTTGAATTCTGAAATTCGAAATTTGAAATTTAAATTTAAATTTAAAAAAATATATTAAAAAAAATTCAAAAAAAAAATTTTAAATTTTTTTTTTTAAAAAAAAATCTATATTATTTTTGCTAGTAATTGATTAGGCGCAATCCCCCGAGGTAATCATACCTCTATTGGGGCTCCTCACGGAGTAATCTCCAGAGCTTATTCAACGGGCATTCGGAGATTGACTGACGCATAAGGATTAGTTTTAGTTTACATTCAAGTTATTCCTACATTAAAAATTAAAAAAAACAACATAAAATTAAAAATAAAAAATTAAGAAAAATAAAAAAAAAAATTGCTTGCTCATTTAATCAGTACAACCTAATGACATTGCATAAACTTAAAAAAAAAAACCATTGATTATTTGCTGCATTTAGTATTAAGCATTTGCATAAAGTAATTAAGGGCAAAACCCATTAAAAAGATAAGGTCGGGAAGTCATTACCTGTCCTTAGCCCAAAAATCACCACCTTGCATACTTATCCTAAGCCAAATTAAATTAAAATCAAATTAGACGTTGGCCTTAGGGTTTTCGAGCTCAATTAGGCTCTTGGAAAGAAGCGGCTGAAAGCCACTCCAGTGAGAATTTAGTAATTGGTGATGTCTAGGAAAGTTTTACAACAGTGAGAATTGTTACGGATATTGTGGTATCGGTGTATCCCTTCTGGCACCACCACACACCCCGGGACTTTCCTGGTCACTGGTTACTGGATCACTTAACTGGTAAGCTCAAGCTTAATCTGAAAGGGAGATTAGGAGCTGTCTAATCTAGAGAGAATTTTAGGAACTTTTTTAACCTGATAAGTCTCTGTGCAACTAGATTTAAGAAGCTACTAAACCTCACTTAGTTCTAAGACTAATAGGATCAAATTGTTGTGTGGTGTTGGTTGTGGTCAGCTGTGTCTAGCCCTTCTTTTCTTTTAGGATTTCGTTTAGGAGTCGAGTCTAATTAAGTTGTGAATAATATATGCATGGTAGAAAATCATTAAGGGGTAAGTTAACACCATTTAACCCAGAGGTTGAAAAAAAAGTATCGTCACATCCGACGAATTATTGATCAACTACCAATCTCTACAATGGGTGATCATATTAAAACCCTGAATGAGTTATTCGCTCCTGCATCCGCTAGTCCACCTACAGTGTTGCCAATAAATAACGCAGCCCAATTTGAAATTCAGGCTGCGACAATAAATATGCTACCCAAATTCCATGGGTTTTAAAGGGAGGCAACCTAACATATAAATATTATAAAAAATAATAAATAATAATAAAAAAAAATCAAAAAAAAATGCAGGTTTGTCCCTATTGTCACTTTACCCACCCATATCAGGTAACTTCTCCTCTATCCTATTACTGCTTTAAATTTTCTTTAACATTGAGGACAATGTTAGATTTAGGTATGGGGGTGAGAATATTTTTGATTTTTTATGCCAAAAAAAAAAAAATTAAAATTAAAAAAAAAGGGAGTTCAAATTTTTAACTCAAACTCTAATCTTTTTGGCTGTACAAATTAGGAATTGCTTTGACAATAGCTTTGAGTTAAGGAATATGATAGCAGTTCTAGCTTGAGTTTTCGTCCCACCTATCTTCTGCTAACATGTTACAAGATGATTTAGCACCAACACGTAAGCACATGAATAGTGGGGTATGTATACTTGCAACTAATATGAATACTTTTAATCTTCGGGATAATTTAAAGTTATATGTGTGATGAACACCCTAAAAAAAAAAAGAAGGATAAAATAAAATAAAATAATGAGTTTATTTTAAGTCTTCTCACTGAGTAACCGGGCCTCTTGCCTGGCAAGCAGCGAGTGTTCGCGTAAAAAGGTGAGGATGATTGAGATTAAACTCTGAGTGACTAATTTGGCCTTGAAGCCTAGTTAACTTGAGTTATTAAGCCTGTTAGGGTGTCTCTATACCTAGTGCCCTGAGCCATCTGGATCGGGAGTCATTGGCCTAACACTCGCTACATGGGTCAGCTAGAAAGCTTAATAAGGCTAGATATTGCACAAGTCATTCTTCTTAGCATTTAGTCTGAAAAAAAAGAGAATAAATAAATTTGGGGTGTTCATTACCATTTAACTCTAGAAAGTCTTGAAAATTAGAGTGATCATGTTGGAAGTAAGTGAAAGCCACTCATTTATATGATACTATCTTGCACCTCACTATATTCTTAACTTGTTAGCAGATAGATGGGGAGTAATGGAACTTGAGTTAGAGTCTGCTTAAATATGATAGCAATAAGTCTTTATTGTCCTTGCAATTCTAAGTTCATACAATAATACTTGCTCAAATTTTGAGTTAAACATTAGAAATCCCTAACTAATGAAGTTTGTAGGTAACTTCACTGCAAACCCTCACGAGACAACACTCGTCCACTAGGGTAACCTAGGGGTTTAAAGGCTTGTTGCACGTGCTAAGTGCAATCGTGACTCCCTACGAAAATGGATACATATCTTAGTTTGTGTATTTAGCTTCAATATAAAAAAAAAGAAAAAAAAATCATAAGTTAGACTACATCTTTTTGTGCCCTCATTTTATCGTTTGCTTGTTAATTGCTAGAGACTAGCAATAAGCTAGTTGGGGGGTGTGATGAGAGCACAAAAGTGCGACCTACATGTCACTAAAATTAGTGTTATTGCTAACCGATAATAATAAATTCGCTAGATTAATATTATATTTGGATTTGACACAGATTATCATAAATTAGAAATAAAATGCACATTGAGTACAAATTTGACTTCAGAAGAATCCCTTCCCAGACCGATCCGGTTGAAGATCGAGTCGGGTCCGAGTCGGGTTCGGGTCCAAATCGGATCCAATTTTTCTGTACTTTTGGAAAAGAATTTTGAGAAAATCTAATTTGGCCATATCATAACTATGAGGTGCTGGGTGACCCATGACTTGAAAGAATTGCACTTGACCTCCAGTCAGAACAGATGAACCGTGACGAACTCAGTCCGTCCGTCTACAAGCCAAATTTCATATCACACTATTTTTTAACTATATGACTAATTGGACGGAACTCGGTATCTCCCAGCTCCCATCTCAGGAGGGCAAAGAAAGTCCCAGACCTTCTTCCAAAAATCCAATTCCATTGCAGAAACTGGCACATGACCCATATTCAGTTCACCGCATCCAAGCCAGACGTCCCAGGGATCTCGCGATCAGCCCATCCCCAGCCGTCCCAGCGCGTCTCCAGCAGTCCGCGACCCATCCCAGCCGTGCGCCCATTCCGTCGATCCCGCGGCCCCGAGTCCATGAGCAGCCAACCATCCGAAGGAAATTCCATCGCGTCCGAGCCACTGTGATCCAAGCTCTTCCGGATTCAAGACCCCTTCCTCCGCCATTTCTTTCGCCCGTGATGCAGCAACAGGAATCCATCCCAGCTTCCACCACGGCCGTGATCGGCTCCTTCCACGGATCACTCTTCAACGTTCTCCTCCCACGCCATGATCCAGCGATCCCGTCTTCCGATTGCAGCACCCGATCAAGCCGTGAAGCCCTCAGCCGTTCCGTGCATTCATTCCTCCCACAAATCATGCGTCTGCAGCTCCTCCCTCTTCCGTGTGCGACCCGGACAACCGTCTCCTCCAGCAAAGATCCCGCAGCGCCCCTTTCCGGATCAGCCTTCCCGAGTCCAAGCTCTTCCGGAATCCCAGCAGCCATCATCCCACGCCCGCTCCGCATCCATCCCGCAGCGTCCCCACCTTCCGCATGCATCAAATCCTCCATGATTCAGATCATCCACCATGGCCGTGATTGGCTCCTTCCACCGATCCCTCCCTCCAAATCCTCCTCCCAGCTTTTTCAGCCGCGTGCGAGCTCCATGGATCATCAAGACCCCAACCTCCGCCTCTACTTCCGCCCGTTGATCCCGCGCCCGTTTCTCTTCCATTCCAGGCTCGGGCGATCTATAAGAAGGGGAGGACGAGAGGAGGAAGGGGAGCTCGGAGAGGGTGGTGGCCGGGGGAGCTCGGCTCTCGGCTGGGTGGGGGCCGGCTGGTCCAAGGGAGAGAAGGGAGCTCGGCTGGTTCACAGGAGAAGGAACAGGGGAGCCCTGTTTTCCGAGAAGAAGAAGAAGAAGAAAAAAAAAATAATAATATTTTATTTGTTTTAGGGGCTCCACCCGGAGAGAGAAGCTTCTTGTTTCGTTTTCTTAGGCTTCCAATCTCCATTTTTATTTGTAATCAATTTTCTTTTATGAAATCTAGCGATTTTCTTTCATGCAATCCCTGTTCTAGGTTCAAGTTAATTTTTGTTTTCTTTTTATGAAATCTTTTAATTTTTCTTTGTTATGCAATACAATTAAATCTTCCTTCATGCAATTTGTGTTCGCTTCAATCTTCTTATTTTATCCATTTTAATTTATGCCAAAGCTTTTCTTTGATTAGTCAAATATGTAAATGCTTTTCGAATTTAAGTAACTGTCTTTCCGTTAATTTCAATTAGAAAATATTCAACATCCTCAAAATAATGTTTTTCTTTTATCATTCAAAAATCGATTTTGAATCCGAGTGAACGTTTTAATTTTTATGCAACTCCAACCGCCTCCCTGTGGATCGACCTCTTACGACCACTATTCATCGAGTAGAGAAGGTAAGAGTAGAAATTAAATTTAACTTTTGTTCGTCGGTTCTAACAACGATCTGTCTAGCATATTTTTAGGTAGACAGAAATCGGACGAACAGAATTTTGGCGCCGTTGCCGGGGAGGCAAATCGAGAAGCAAGAACGATCACGAAGATCAAATTGGATTTTGAATGCCCGGAGTGAACGCACTCCGGTAGTAAGTTTTTATTTTTATTATTTTGATTATTTTCAGTTAATAATTTCGTAGTTATTAAATTCTGAAATTTGAAATTCGAAAAAAAAAATTTCAAAAAAAAAATAAATAAATAAAATATAAAAAATATTTCAAAATTCAAAAATTCAAAAATTTAAATTCAAAATTTGAATTCTGAAATTCGAAATTTGAAATTTAAATTTAAATTTAAAAAAATATATTAAAAAAATTCAAAAAAAAATTTTAAAATTTTTTTTTAAAAAAAAATCTATATTATTTTTGCTAGTAATTGATTAGGCGCAATCCCCCGAGGTAATCATACCTCTATTGGGGCTCCTCACGGAGTAATCTCCAGAGCTTATTCAACGGGCATTCGGAGATTGACTGACGCATAAGGATTAGTTTTAGTTTACATTCAAGTTATTCCTATATTAAAAATTAAAAAAAAACAACATAAAATTAAAAATAAAAAATTAAGAAAAATAAAAAAAAAAATTGCTTGCTCATTTAATCAGTACAACCTAATGACATTGCATAAACTTAAAAAAAAAAACCATTGATTATTTGCTGCATTTAGTATTAAGCATTTGCATAAAGTAATTAAGGGCAAAACCCATTAAAAAGATAAGGTCGGGAAGTCATTACCTGTCCTTAGCCCAAAAATCACCACCTTGCATACTTATCCTAAGCCAAATTAAATTAAAATCAAATTAGACGTTGGCCTTAGGGTTTTCGAGCTCAATTAGGCTCTTGAAAAGAAGCGGCTGAAAGCCACTCCAGTGAGAATTTAGTAATTGGTGATGTCTAGGAAAGTTTTACAACAGTGAGAACTGTTACGGGTATTGTGGTATCGGTGTATCCCTTCTGGCACCACCACACACCCCGGGACTTTCCTGGTCACTGGTTACTGGATCACTTAACTGGTAAGCTCAAGCTTAATCTGAAAGGGAGATTAGGAGCTGTCTAATCTAGAGAGAATTTTAGGAACTTTTTTAACCTGATAAGTCTCTGTGCAACTAGATTTAAGAAGCTACTAAACCTCACTTAGTTCTAAGACTAATAGGATCAAATTGTTGTGTGGTGTTGGTTGTGGTCAGCTGTGTCTAGCCCTTCTTTTCTTTTAGGATTTCGTTTAGGAGTCGAGTCTAATTAAGTTGTGAATAATATATGCATGGTAGAAAATCATTAAGGGGTAAGTTAACACCATTTAACCCAGAGGTTGAAAAAAAAGTATCGTCACATCCGACGAATTATTGATCAACTACCAATCTCTACAATGGGTGATCATATTAAAACCCTGAATGAGTTATTCGCTCCTGCATCCGCTAGTCCACCTACAGTGTTGCCAATAAATAACGCAGCCCAATTTGAAATTCAGGCTGCGACAATAAATATGCTACCCAAATTCCATGGGTTTTAAAGGGAGGCAACCTAACATATAAATATTATAAAAAAATAATAAATAATAATAAAAAAAATCAAAAAAAAATGCAGGTTTGTCCCTATTGTCACTTTACCCACCCATATCAGGTAACTTCTCCTCTATCCTATTACTGCTTTAAATTTTCTTTAACATTGAGGACAATGTTAGATTTAGGTATGGGGGTGAGAATATTTTTGATTTTTTATGCCAAAAAAAAAAATTAAAATTAAAAAAAAAGGGAGTTCAAATTTTTAACTCAAACTCTAATCTTTTTGGCTGTACAAATTAGGAATTGCTTTGACAATAGCTTTGAGTTAAGGAATATGATAGCAGTTCTAGCTTGAGTTTTTGTCCCACCTATCTTCTGCTAACATGTTACAAGATGATTTAGCACCAACACGTAAGCACATGAATAGTGGGGTATGTATACTTGCAACTAATATGAATACTTTTAATCTTCGGGATAATTTAAAGTTATATGTGTGATGAACACCCTAAAAAAAAAAAAAGAAGGATAAAATAAAATAAAATAATGAGTTTATTTTAAGTCTTCTCACTGAGTAACCGGGCCTCTTGCCTGGCAAGCAGCGAGTGTTCGCGTAAAAAGGTGAGGATGATTGAGATTAAACTCTGAGTGACTAATTTGGCCTTGAAGCCTAGTTAACTTGAGTTATTAAGCCTGTTAGGGTGTCTCTATACCCAGTGCCCTGAGCCATCTGGATCGGGAGTCATTGGCCTAACACTCGCTACATGGGTCAGCTAGAAAGCTTAATAAGGCTAGATATTGCACAAGTCATTCTTCTTAGCATTTAGTCGGAAAAAAAAGAGAATAAATAAATTTGGGGTGTTCATTACCATTTAACTCTAGAAAGTCTTGAAAATTAGAGTGACCATGTTGGAAGTAAGTGAAAGCCACTCATTTATATGATACTATCTTGCACCTCACTATATTCTTAACTTGTTAGCAGATAGATGGGGAGTAATGGAACTTGAGTTAGAGTCTGCTTAAATATGATAGCAATAAGTCTTTATTGTCCTTGCAATTCTAAGTTCATACAATAATACTTGCTCAAATTTTGAGTTAAACATTAGAAATCCCTAACTAATGAAGTTTGTAGGTAACTTCACTGCAAACCCTCACGAGACAACACTCGTCCATTAGGGTAATCTAGGGGTTTAAAGGCTTGTTGCACGTGCTAAGTGCAATCGTGACTCCCTACGAAAATGGATACATATCTTAGTTTGTGTATTTAGCTTCAATATAAAAAAAAAGAAAAAAAAATCATAAGTTAGACTACATCTTTTTGTGCCCTCATTTTATCGTTTGCTTGTTAATTGCTAGAGACTAGCAATAAGCTAGTTGGGGGGTGTGATGAGAGCACAAAAGTGCGACCTACATGTCACTAAAATTAGTGTTATTGCTAACCGATAATAATAAATTCGCTAGATTAATATTATATTTGGATTTGACACAGATTATCATAAATTAGAAATAAAATGCACATTGAGTACAAATTTGACTTCAGAAGAATCCCTTCCCAGACCGATCCGGTTGAAGATCGAGTCGGGTCCGAGTCGGGTTCGGGTCCAAATCGGATCCAATTTTTCTGTACTTTTGGAAAAGAATTTTGAGAAAATCTAATTTGGCCATATCATAACTATGAGGTGCTGGGTGACCCATGACTTGAAAGAATTGCACTTGACCTCCAGTCAGAACAGATGAACCGTGACGAACTCAGTCCGTCCGTCTACAAGCCAAATTTCATATCACACTATTTTTTAACTATATGACTAATTGGACGGAACTCGGTATCTCCTAGCTCCCATCTCAGGAGGGCAAAGAAAGTCCCAGACCTTCTTCCAAAAATCCAATTCCATTGCAGAAACTGGCACATGACCCATATTCAGTTCACCGCATCCAAGCCAGACGTCCCAGGGATCTCGCGATCAGCCCATCCCCAGCCGTCCCAGCGCGTCTCCAGCAGTCCGCGACCCGTCCCAGCCGTGCGCCCATTCCGTCGATCCCGCGGCCCCGAGTCCATGAGCAGCCAACCATCCGAAGGAAATTCCATCGCGTCCGAGCCACTGTGATCCAAGCTCTTCCGGATTCAAGACCCCTTCCTCCGCCATTTCTTTCGCCCGTGATGCAGCAACAGGAATCCATCCCAGCTTCCACCACGGCCGTGATCGGCTCCTTCCACGGATCACTCTTCAACGTTCTCCTCCCGCGCCATGATCCAGCGATCCCGTCTTCCGATTGCAGCACCCGATCAAGCCGTGAAGCCCTCAGCCGTTCCGTGCATTCATTCCTCCCACAAATCATGCGTCTGCAGCTCCTCCCTCTTCCGTGTGCGACCCGGACAACCGTCTCCTCCAGCAAAGATCCCGCAGCGCCCCTTTCCGGATCAGCCTTCCCGAGTCCAAGCTCTTCCGGAATCCCAGCAGCCATCATCCCACGCCCGCTCCGCATCCATCCCGCAGCGTCCCCACCTTCCGCATGCATCAAATCCTCCATGATTCAGATCATCCACCACGGCCGTGATTGGCTCCTTCCACCGATCCCTCCCTCCAAATCCTCCTCCCAGCTTTTTCAGCCGCGTGCGAGCTCCATGGATCATCAAGACCCCAACCTCCGCCTCTACTTCCGCCCGTTGATCCCGCGCCCGTTTCTCTTCCATTCCAGGCTCGGGCGATCTATAAGAAGGGGAGGACGAGAGGAGGAAGGGGAGCTCGGAGAGGGTGGGGGCCGGCTGGTCCAAGGGAGAGAAGGGAGCTCGGCTGGTTCACAGGAGAAGGAACAGGGGAGCCCTGTTTTCCGAGAAGAAGAAGAAGAAGAAAAAAAAAATAATATTTTATTTGTTTTAGGGGCTCCACCCGGAGAGAGAAGCTTCTTGTTTCGTTTTCTTAGGCTTCCAATCTCCATTTTTATTTGTAATCAATTTTCTTTTATGAAATCTAGCGATTTTCTTTCATGCAATCCCTGTTCTAGGTTCAAGTTAATTTTTGTTTTCTTTTTATGAAATCTTTTAATTTTTCTTTGTTATGCAATACAATTAAATCTTCCTTCATGCAATTTGTGTTCGCTTCAATCTTCTTATTTTATCCATTTTAATTTATGCCAAAGCTTTTCTTTGATTAGTCAAATATGTAAATGCTTTTCGAATTTAAATAACTGTCTTTCCGTTAATTTCAATTAGAAAATATTCAACATCCTCAAAATAATGTTTTTCTTTTATCATTCAAAAATCGATTTTGAATCCGAGTGAACGTTTTAATTTTTATGCAACTCCAACCGCCTCCCTGTGGATCGACCTCTTACGACCACTATTCATCGAGTAGAGAAGGTAAGAGTAGAAATTAAATTTAACTTTTGTTCGTCGGTTCTAACAACGATCTGTCTAGCATATTTTTAGGTAGACAGGAATCGGACGAACAGTTACCCCACAAGAAGCATCAATCATTTGACGATTTCGTTCAGACAACCCGTCATAAAAGCATTGCACTAGTTGCCATTTGGGTATTTGATGATGCGGGCATTTTTAGAGTAAGTCTCTAAATTTTTTTTCAGGTTTCATGAAATTCTTCTCCGTCAGATTGGGAGAAGCTCGTGATCGCACGTCTAAATTGGTTCGTTCTTCCCATGAAAAAATATTTTTTCAGAAATTCATGTTGCATTTGAGCCCAAGAGAGAATGGAATTGGCTTCTAATAAATGGAGCCACTGCTTAGCTCTATCCTTAAGGAAAAAAGAAAACGGCCTAAGTTTCAGAGCATCATCCGTGAAGTTCTGAATTTTGACAGTGGTGCAGATCTCAAGGAACTCATCTAAATGTTTGTATGAGTCTTCATTGTTAAGTCCATAAAAAGAGAGAAGCATTTGGATGACACTAGACTTAATTTCAAACTGTATAGCAGCAGTGGTATCAGGTAGTTGAATACAAGATGGAGAGGTATAAATGGAAGGAGTAAAGTACTCCTTTAATAGCTTGGGTTGTTCTTCAGCCATCTCGACAGGTGGAGCAGATTCTATGGTTCTATAGATGCGGATTTCGGCTCGAATGGTCCTAATAGAACGCTCTATTTCATAATCAAAAGGTACTAATTCAGGAGATCTGGAACAAAATCCTAGCATACACTAAAACCTGTTGGATCAGTCAAGTACAGTCAAGCATGCACTAAAGGAAAAACACATCAAATCCTTGTGTTTATCCTAAAATCACTAGACAGCTCCTACTGGTTTGAAGAGGGCACCTAAGCCTCCAATCCGGTCTAATGAACTGAGTTGACCAGATAAGCTCCCAAGTAAGTGGGGGGGTCACGATGCGTTTGTTGGAAATTGTATCCTAAATATCAATCGTCAGCATATTGAAGATTGAATTTTGTAAATAAATTGACAAATTAATAAAGTATTATTTGGCATTATTCATCATTTCATCTTCAAATGAACTCTTATATGATGAAGTCCTTAGGACTTATGTTATTATAAAGGAGAATTTATCTTTGAGTCCTTAAACTTGTTCGCGACCAAATGATATGTTGTTACTAGGACGACAACATTATCGAGATTAGGTCGTTGTGTGACATATACGTTGGTTGTCCTCTTAACAAGGAGTGTGGAGACACTGGTATGCCATACAGGCGAAGTGTAGGAGTACATTTCACTGAACGTGACCAATTTCGGAATGCTCTACTGTCAAGAGATGTTTCGAGTGGATATGGGTATAAGTTTGGCCCTCTGACCTGAGATCGCAACCTATGACTAGCAAGCAACTCACTGTACTTTGGTACTGGACTACCTAAATTTCTAATTCAGTGATGGAAGGTCACTGGGTGCAGTCAAGTATTTGCGTAGTCAGTTGTGAGTCGAGATGGAATTGATGCCTCCTAGAAACAGAAGATAATGTCTTGTGATTAATTTAGCAAAATCTTGGCCAGGGTAATCCCAGTGAGGAGTCACGGGATATCTAAAGTTAATCACATAATGGATGTACTAATTATAGGGTTGACAGTGAGCTCTAAGTCATCCTAGTATTAGGAGTCAAAGGGATTGAATTATACAGTAACCATAGTCCAGGGTTCCAGAATATTTGCTTCGCATATATTCGGCCTATCCGGACGTCGGGTACCATTGCTAGATGGTCACATCGATTAGTATAGGAAGACGTTCCTATACTACCGACTTAGGTTCGAACCTATGAGGTCACACGCATAGAAGTTTCTAGGTTGATCAAATGGCTGATTGATGATTAAGAATCATTCAGGGATAATTTGGTCAATTCGATTGACAAATTATCCAAAGCAAAAGTTGCATTAAAGTAATTATTGAATTATTGGAGGACTAATTAGCAATTAGATTGCTAATGAACTCAATTTGATTGAGTAATTGGGCTTAGGTTGAGCCAAATTGAATAG
Organism: Phoenix dactylifera; assembly: GCF_009389715.1. Classification (NCBI taxonomy): domain Eukaryota; kingdom Viridiplantae; phylum Streptophyta; class Magnoliopsida; order Arecales; family Arecaceae; genus Phoenix; species Phoenix dactylifera. Next base: position 105,150 of record NW_024068617.1, read on the forward strand.
GATTCAATTTGGGCTGCATCAGGTTTCGACCTATTTGGATTGGGTTCAACCCAAGTAGATTGAGCTTGACCCAATTGATGGGACTTGACCCAATTGAATTGGGATTGATCCAAATCAATTAGAAGACCTTATTTGACAAGGATTATGAGTCCAAATAATCAGAATTGGATAAGGAGAAGAATCCCTAAATTTTAGGAACCCATCCTTATCTTCTTGGAGAAGAATGACACCTTAATTTATCCCTAATATTTTCTATGCCTATCCTCTTTATTTTTAGACAAAAATTAGTGTGAGAAGAGAGGAGGCGTGGGGCTATATTTTCTATAAAAATGGCGCCTTAAATCTTTCTAGAAAGATTTAGATGAATTTTCTAATTTGTAGGGATTGCATGGTGCATGAAATAGGGTGGTCTGCGGCTGAACTTTGGATGCATGAATTCCTATCTTTTAGGGATCCAAAATACACAAAATTTGGATATGTTTATCTCCTCTTAGCTGCCAAACCATTAGAATTTTTTAGAAATTTTATCAGCCAAATTAGTTGGCTAAATTAGGTGTGAGACGTGGGATGGTCTTTTGGCTATAAAAGACCCCCATGCCTTGGGTTCAAGATATACCATATTTAGAGGTTTCAAAAAAATCTAAAAAAATTTCCTGAGGGCCTCCATCCCTTCTTCTCCTTCTTTCTCACGTCCATCCTCCATCTTCTTGAATAACAATCAAAGGTTGAGTATTTAGAAGGAGAAAGTTTCAGCCATTGCAGCGTTCCTGCGCGAGCTAGCACTCCCACAAAAGACGATCTACCTAGGGCTTCGCTTGTACTTCTCGTAGAGGCCATTCATGTACGTGGCTGCGAAGTCAAGGATCAGATCCATAAGTTTCATCCATCATAAAAGGTATTAATCTAACTGTGGAGTGATTGATTAAAACCCCATTTGATTTTGATGAGCTCAAAGCATTTGAGTATATCTTGTGATTACTAATAAATTCAATTGAGTGTTTCAGTGAAAATCCTGTCCAAGTGTCTCTAGATTTTGGTTCATAGTATTTTGGATAAGTTAAGAAGTCTGCTGAACCAAAGTCTGAGACTCGAGTCGACTCCCGAGTATCACGAGTCGACTCCAAGCGTATCAAGTTCACTGGCACGAGCTCGAGTCGACTCCAGACTAGTACGAGTCGACTCCGACTGAGAACAGAAAGAAGAACAGAAAGCCTCATCTCAGAACCTATCAACGAGTCGACTCCTGAATGCGCGAGTCGACTCCAATGTTCAACGAGTCGACTCCAGGGTAGTAAGAGTCGACTCCAAGAGGTACACAAAGAAAAGTCAGAGAGCAGTTTTTCGGGTCTGAGATTCGACTCGACTCCAGTGGAACGCGAGTCGACTCCGATAGTTGGCAGGTCGACTCCAAAGAAAGCATGAGTCGACTCTCAGCGGAACACAAGAAAAAAGTCAGAGAGCATTTTTGGGACTCTGAGATTCGAGTCGACTCCCGCATTACGCGAGTCGACTCCAAGACAACCGCGACCCCAAGACAGACAGAAAACCAAGTTACTGCCTCTGAGATTCGAGTCGACTCCCAGACAGTTCGAGTCGACTCCAAGACTGGATGAGCCAAAAGACAGAGATTCGGGAGTTCGGGGCTCTGAGATTCGAGTCGACTCCAAGGACAGTCGAGTCGACTCGAGTGGACAAAATTCAAAATTGGATCCACGGACTTCAGTGGATGAGCCGACTCCAAAATTGCCAGGTCAGCTCCAGAAGTTTGGCGAGTCGACTCCAGGTCAAGACGAGTCGACTCCCAGTCGTGACGGCAACTTTAATTCAAATTTGGAACAGTTGCCGAGTCGACTCCGGAAAAGCCTTGAGTCGACTCCCGCTACAGCCGAGCCGACTCCTGATCGCGCGAGTCGACTCCAACCCCACCAACGGTCATATTGTCAGGCTGCGCAGAGTGTGCAGAACGGGCAGAAAAAGCAGTGTAACGGCTAGTTTTCCGTGGGGGTTGGCCTTAAATAGCCGACAGAAGACTGTAGCAAGGTAGAGAACAGTCATTCACTCCAACTAATCAAGGATTCAAGCTCTGCAACGTGCTCTTCAACGAAAAAGGAAAGATCTGCATTTACTGCTTCCACCTACATCTTCCCAGCAATTAAAGCCTTCTCCTCCAGCATTCAAGTCGACTACACATTCAAGAGGAGACCGGAGTTCAAGAAGCCTTACCTCTTCTCCAGTTTAAAAAGCGTTTGAGGGCTTCTAAACTCCTCTTTGATTATATTGTTTTAAATCTGCTTTTGAGAAGCTTATTTTCTGTTTTCTTTCTGTAACTTGTATTTACTTGGTTCAATCGGGGGATTGAATCAAGGGGATTAAGGTTGGTTGGTGAGCCAAGTTAAAAACCAACGTGTGTAAGGGTTTGATTGTGAGCCCCGGGAAAACAATCGGGGGTTGGTTCTAGTCGGTGAGCCTGAGAAAACCGACCCGAGTTCGTTGTGAGCTCGTAAAACAACAAGTTTGGTTGTGAGCTTGCAAAACAACCGGCTGTAATCCAAGGGGGTTATAGTGAATTCCCAAGAGAGACTTGGGGAGTGGACGTAGGAGCAAGGGGTAGCTCCGAACCACTATAAAACTCTGTGTTTGCATTGGATTGTCTCTCTTCTTCTTCCCCTCACATCACTCACAGCACTTAGCATTAATTAAATAACTTGCAATAGTTTTTAATTTAATCAACCACATCGTTTTAATCATCTAAATTATTTTAAAACCCAATTCACCCCCCCTCTTGGGTTGTCTATCTGGGCAACAAGTGGTATCAGAGCCAAAAACTCTTCCACTCAAGAGTTAAAAGATCAAAATGAACAACCCCCATTTGGATCTTCTTCACATTGAGGGTCAGTCCACCCAAAGACCCCCTTTCTTCAATGGATCCGACTACTCATACTGGAAGGCTAGGATGAGAATATTCATCCAAGCCCAAGACTATGAGATGTGGACCATTGTAGTGAATGGCCCCATACATCCCATCCATATATGTAGATGGTGTCAAGGTACCCAAACTAGAAACGGATTGGGATGAACATGACATGAGGAAGGCACAATTAAACTCTAAAGCTATGAATGTGTTTTATTGTGCCTTAGACCGTAATGAATTCAATAGGGTTTCAACTTGTAATTCTGCAAAAGAAATTTGGGACAGACTTGAAGTGACCCATGAGGGCACGAATCAAGTCAAGGAATCCAAAATAAACATCTTGGTTCATAAATATGAACTATTTAAAATGGATTCAAATGAAACAATCACATGCATGTTCACTAGGTTTACTGATATTGTCAATGCCCTAAAAAGCCTTGGCAAGAACTATACTAACAGTGAGCTTGTCAAGAAAAATCCTTCGGTGTCTACCAAGGTCGTGGAAGCTAAAGTGACGGCAATCCAAGAAGCCAAGGACTTGAACAAGCTACCACTTGAGGAGCTTCTTGGATCCCTTATGACGCACGAGCTCACCATGAAACAACACAACGAGGAAGAGTCCTCCCATAAGAAAAAGGTAATAGCTTTAAAATCTGCTTCATCTAACAAAGATTTATCTTGCAGTAGCAGTAGTGAAGAAGAAGAAGATGAGGAAGATGGTGGTGAGGCACTTCTTGTGCGCAAGTTCAAGAAATTTATCAACCACAAGAAGTCCTATCATCAAAGGAGAGGCCCCTCAAATTCCTACCGCAAGGACAAAGGTAAGAAAGAGAAAATGAGGGGATTGGGTGCTATGAGTGCAAAAAGCCGGGACACATCAGAGCTGAGTGTCCCTTACTAAAGAAGGGCAGCAAGTACAAGAGAAGAAGAAAGCCCTTGTCACCACCTTATCGGACTCCGACGCATCATCTTCATCATCGGATGAAGAACAAGAAGAGAAGGCCAATTTCTGCTTCATGGCCACGAAAACGAGGTAACTTCCGATACGCATTTTGATTTTACATTTGATGAACTTTATGATGCGTTTAATGAATTAATGATTGAATATAAGAATATAAATGTTAAAAACAGAGAACTAAAAGTAACTAACCAAACTTACATTCATAAGCATGATTCATTAATTAAGGATAAAGATAATCTTACCAAAGAAAATCTAGAACTTAAGACAAGCAACCAACTCTTAATTAAGAAGACTAACAACTTAACGAAAGATAATGAAAAACTAACTAAGGAACTTTCAGAACTTAAAAACCATAAACAAATCTTAAACAAGGATCTCACAAAAGAACTAAATGATTTAAAAGCAGAAAATCAAACATTAACTAAAGAACTTGGAAAATACAAACCTTTAGTTGAAAAGTTTACGGTATAGTTCTGAAAAGTTAAATATGATACTTAATAATCAACGAGCCGTATTTAATAAAGCGGGTTTAGGATATAAACCAAGAAATAAACAAAAACTTCTTAGTAACTTCTTTGTTAAAGCTGGGGAAACTAAAATTAAGAAAATAACCTGCTTTTGTTGTGGTACAGTAGGTCATAAAGCAAATGTGTGTAATTTTTAGGAAAAGTAAAACTAAAAAAAAAATTAAAAAGGTATGGGTTCCAAAAGGAACCAACTTGACTAACCATGAAGGACCCAAGAAAACTTGGGTACCTAAGATGACATGATTTGCTTGTGTAGGAGTGTCTTGCAGCCAAAGTCAACAAAAACTGCTGGTATTTGGATAGTGGCTGCTCAAGGCACATGACGGGTGATAAAGATCAATTTTCACCCTTGAAGCTAAGAAGGAAGGTGATGTGACGTTTGGAGACAACAACCAAGGTCACATCATTGGTATTGGTAAAGTTTCAAATCACCCCCTTCTACTTTTGTAGATAATGTTAGATATGTTGATGGTCTCAAGCATAACTTGTTAAGCATTAGTCAATTATGTGATAAAGGATATGATGTTATATTTAAACCATCACTATGCATTATAACAAATCCTAATGATAATAGTTTAGTTTTTAAAGGAATTAGACGTGGAAATGTATATGTTGTAGACCTAGAAGATCTTGCAAAACATAACCAATGTCTAGTTGTAAATGAAACTAAAGATAATGATGCTAGTTGGTTATGGCACCGTAAGTTAGGTCATGCAAGCATGGACACAATAACTAAACTAGTTAAAAGAGACTCCGTGATAGGTTTGCCAAAATTAAAATTTGAAAAGAACAAAATATGTGAAGCATGTCAATTTGGCAAACAATCTAGGAACTCTTTTAAATCCATAAAATGTGTCTCTACTTCTAGGCCTCTAGAATTACTACACATGGACCTATTTGGTCCAACTAGAACAACAAGCCTAGGTGGAAATAAATATGGTCTAGTTATAGTAGATGATTACTCTAGGTACACATGGGTCATGTTTCTAGCGCATAAGGATCAAGCATTTTCTATGTTTAAGAAGTTCCATAAGGAAGTAACAAATGCTAGAGAGTCTTCAGTCATAGCCATTAGAGTGACCATGGTACCGAATTCGAAAATCATTATTTGACGAATTTTGTAGTAAAAAGGGGATAACCCATAATTTTTCTGCACCTAGGACACCACAACAAAATGGAGTTGTGGAAAGGAAGAATAGAACATTAGAGGAAATGGCTAGGACTATGTTATGTGAAAGTAACCTCCCTAAGTACTTTTGGGGAGAAGCCATTAATACCTCTTGTCACATATTAAATAGAGTTTTATTAAGACCTATTATAAAGAAAACACCTTATGAACTTTGGAAAAACAGAAAACCAAAAGTTAATTACTTTCATGTCTTTGGATGTAGGTGTTTTGTACATAATAATGGAAAAGATAATCTAGGAAAATTTGATCCTAAATCTGAATGAAGGAATATTCTTAGGTTATTCTACAACTAGTAAAGCCTATAGAGTCTTTAATAAAAGAACCCTAGTTATAGAAGAATCTATACATGTTGTTTTTTGATGACTCTAGTGACATCTCATCTAGTAAGAAGGTTAATTTTGATGATGATGTTGAAATACTTGAAGAAAAGATAGATGAGATGGGATTACAAGATGATAATCAAAAATTGATTGAAGAAGCATCATCAAGCCAAGAGCCTATTGTGGATCATGGGCCTAACAAAAGCTTGGAGGTATGCTCACGGGCATCCTAAGGAACTCATTCTAGATGATCCATCTCAACCGGTTAGGACTAGAGCTTCACTTAGAATTTGAATAACCATCTAGCTTTTGTTTCACACTTTTGAGCCCAAACATATAGAAGAAGCCGAAAATGATGTAAATTGGATAAATGCAATGCAAGAAGAACTAAACCAATTTACTAGAAACAAAGTGTGGGATCTAGTAGAGAGGCCTTCTGAATATCCAATTATAGTACAAAATGGATATATAAAAATAAACTACATGAAAATGGGAATTGTTATAAGGAATAAGGGCTAGACTAGTGGCAAAGGGTTATAATCAGAAGAAGGCATAGATTTTGATGAAACCTTTGCTCCCGTAGCTAGACTTGAGGCTATTAGACTATTATTAGCATATGCATGCTCTAAGGATTTTCAAACTATTTCAAATGGATGTAAAAAAGTGCATTTTTAATGGATATATTAATGAGGAAGTGTAATGTAGAACAACCTCCTGGTTTTGAAAATCATCAAATACCCTAATCATGTGTATAAACTGAACAAAAGCACTTTATGGATTAAAACAAGCACCTAGAGCATGGTATGAGAGACTTAGTAAATTCCTATTAGAACATGAATTCTCTAAGGAAAATGTTAGACACAACATTATTTCTGAAAAAACAAAATAAGGAGATGCTATTAGTACAGATTTATGTTGATGATATCATTTTCGGTGCTACTAACAATCGCCTCTGCGAAGAGTTTGCTGATTTGATGCAGAGTGAGTTTGAGATGAGCATGATGGGAGAGCTGAACTACTTCCTAGGGCTTCAAATCAAACAATCTGAAGGAGGAATCTTCATCAATCAAGCAAAATATATCCAAGGAGATGCTCAAGAAGTTTGATATGGAGGGAAACAAGTCAATCAGCACCCCCATGAGCTCATCATGCAAATTAGATCAAGATGAATCAGGTAAATCTGTAGATCAAAAACTTTATAGAGGTATGATAGGATCTTTACTGTATCTTACTGCAAGTAGACCTGATATTATGTTTAGTGTCTGCAGTGTGCTAGATATCAGGCTAATCCTAAAGAATCACACCTAGCTGCAGTTAAGAGAATTTTTAAATACTTAATAGGAACTAAGAACATAGGGCTATGGTACTCTAAAGAATCTAGCCTAAACTTAATAGGGTACACAGATTCAGACTTCGCTGGATGTAAGCTTGATAGAAAAAGTACCAGCGGGTCCGTGTCAGTTTTCTAGGAGAAAACCTAATCTCATGGTTTAGCAAGAAACAAAACTCGGTTGCATTATCCACTGCAGAAGCTGAATATGTGGCAGCCGGGAGTTGTTGTGCTCAAATCTTGTGGATTAAACAACAATTAGAAGATTATGGGATTAAACAAGATAAAATCACCATTAATTGTGATAATACAAGTGCCAATAAATCTAACTAAAAATCCAATTCAACATTCAAGAACTAAACACATTGAGATAAGACATCACTTCATAAGAGATCATGTATTGAATGGTGATGTGTCGCTCCAATTGTTTGTACTGATAATCAATTAGCAGATATTTTTACAAAACCCCTAAGTGAAGAGAGGTTTAGCGTGCTTAGGAGGGGATTAGGAGTGATTGATCCATCCTAGTGGGAGTTTCTACTAGATTAATTGATTTTGATGATTAGAATGCGGTTAAAATAGAGTTCTATTCAATGATCATCAAATCAGATCCCAATTAGGTGATTTTCCCTCATTTGGCACGGTTATAGCATGACTTTTAGGTGCGTGCCAAGGTTAGAGACGACTCGAGTAAGTTTCAGAGCCGGCTCCTAAGGGGGAGTCGACTCGCGCATTTGCGGGAGTCGACTCGCGCATTTGCGGGAGTCGACTCGCACATTGTCGGGAGTCGACTCGAAGTCTACAGGCGCATAAGGAGAGTCGACTCGCGCATATTCTGGAGTCGACTCGAGGTCGAGTCGACTCGCGACTCAGGGGAGTCGACTCGCAGTCGGGATCCGACTTTTTAACCCTAGGTTTGTCGTTTCGCAAACACTTTTTCTTTCAAGCCGCCACTGTTCAAAAAGCCCTAGAGCCGACTCCTAGGTCGTCCCCCGATCGTCTCCAACCTCTGTTCGATCGATTTTTCACCGGTTCTTAGGGTTTTCGTCCGTTCCTAGGTCGTCTCCGGTCCGTCCCGAGTCTCCTCCGTCGACCTTTCTCCGTCCTTTAAGGTGTTTCTTCCCCGTTTAGGTCAAGATGCCTCTCGTAAGACCCGTGGTTAGGAAGAGGTCCCGTCCCGAGGCCGGTCCCGAGCGGCGCTCCAAGGCGCGGCACGATCCCGCGAGGGCAACCACCTCCCGGCTCGTTCCCCGCCTAGGGCGGTTCCCGCAAGGCCGTTGGCCGGGAAGGCCGTCACCACCGGGAGGTATGTCGACTTTGACTATCTTCTCCGGGAAGGGGTTCACCATAGGTGATAGGCCTTAGAGCCCAGGGCCTAGAGTACTTCCTCACTTGGACCTTCCCACTTACCCTGGCCTTGTTCAAGAGTTTTTATAGTACCGTCCATCGGGGAGATGGAGGTATCGAGGGCACAGTAGTAGGTGTCCCTGTGCGTGTCACGGAGGATCTCATTGCCCACATCCTCCACCTTCCATTAGTAGGGGTGGCTCCCGCACACCCTGAGGATAGAGTTGAGGCCCTTACGGTCGTCTTAGGGCATCCACCTCAGTCCCCCCTAGACGAGGTATCTGCTAGCTCACTTCCTATTGAAGTGAGAATCCTTTTGAGTATTCTGTCCCAGGTCCATCTTCCCTAAGACAGGAAGATTTGATTTTGTAAATGAGAGGGACCTAGCTATTATGTCTTACATTCTTCAGGACACCCCGGTCAACTTTCCCAAACTCATCTATAGGTATATGTGTGAGCCCCTAGATAGACCTAGGCTCACCCTCCCATACGGCATGATTTTTACTCTTCTCTTTAGGGAGTACGAGATTCCCATTCCTGAGAGGGAACCCTCTCGTGCATTGCGATGGACAGATCGCTTGTGTACGGGGACCATGCACAGGATGGGGTTTCGGAAGAGAGAAGGGATCTGGGTTAGGAAGTCGTCCCTCACCGCTCAGACCACCAGACCTTCACCTAGTCCTGAGCCCGATTCAGACTACCCAGACCTTCCAGACCATCCAGACCTCCCATCCACTCCTCCTGCTCCTACCACCTTCGCCGGACCTTCCTCCTCGGCACCACCCTCTATGGCGGTCCGGATTGATCCTGAGCAGCTCCGGGAGCTGCGACAGGAGATAGTCAGAGAGGTGAGGGATGAGCTGCTTCGGGAGCTCCGAGGTGCGGTGCCTGCTCCCACTCCTGCACCCGTATCTTCTCAGTTGGTCCCTTCCTTGACAGCCGTGACTGACATGACGGCTCATGTACGGGAAGAGATCTACAATGTCCGGAGTTTGGTCCAGGCCCAGTTCCACAGCATGAGTGAGGTCACGAGCTCCACTCGACAGATGCGAGAGGAGATAGGTCGTGACATGCACACCACCACCGAGGGGGCCGAGCGCTTGTCGAATGTACTCATCGACAAGCTGGACGCACTTCAGACATCGGTGACTGGGCTTCAGGCGTCGGTGACAGAGCTCTCCACTACACATAGCAGAGCCACCACGTCTATCATCACACAGCTTGGCCATGTCACAGATGCACTCACCCTCCTCATGGAGCAGAGCCGATTGAGAGGAGGAGCACCATCCTCGAGAGGAGGAGCCACATCCTCGAGAGGAGGAGCCACATCCTCCAGAGGAGGAGATGCATCCTCGAGAGGGGGAGCTTCATCCTCGAGGAGGACATAGATGTGTTTGAGTTTTGTTTTGTATTGTTTTACTTTACTTATTGTATGCTCAAATCTACTTCAATTCATATCAATACAATGAGTAGACATCTTATCTTCAATTATGTGCCATTTGATGATTGGTTGTGCCATTGATTGTGGTTGATTAGCTCCTTTTTGGTATGATGACAAAAAGGGGGAGAAATATGTATAAAATGTGTAAAAGGGGAGAAATATGAAAAAAAATATGTAAAAGAAATCAATGGAAATAAATAAAAAGATAAACTCTTAAAAACACACACAAATTTGTTCTAAGTGGATTCGGTACCTCGAGGCTCATTATCTCTCTTTTGGGGCTCCTAATGGAGTAATCTCCAGAATCTATTTAAGGGATATTCGGAGATTAGCTGAATCCTACTCAAGAACAAATTGACAGATTTTCCCTCTAAAAACAAAAAATTCAGTTCAAAACTTCAAAGCATTAAAAGGAAATTCAGAGAATCAAAACATAGTTGAATGCATATGTTGAGGGGGAGAATCTGAATTTTAATCAAGCTAAATCATTAATGACATATAAGCCAAACAATTGATTGCATAATATGAAGGCTTATATAATTCCGAATGAAAGGGGGAGCTTTAACTCCAAAATTTGTTGTTTCACTCCTTTCAAACTTGGATAAATTAAATTATCAGACATTTGAATTATTTATGGATTTTATTTCATTATTTATTGAGCAAGTCATTTTACATATACTCAAAGTTTTGTCATCATCAAAAAGGGGGAGATTGTGGAGTGATTGATTAAAACCCCATTTGATTTTGATGAGCTCAAAGCATTTGAGTATATCTTGTGATTACTAATGAATTCAATTGAATGTTTCAGTGAAAATCCTGTCCAAGTGTCTCTAGATTTTGGTTCATAGTATTTTGGATAAGTTAAGAAGTCTGCTGAACCAAAGTCTGAGACTCGAGTCGACTCCCAGTATCACGAGTCGACTCCAAGCGTATCAAGTTCACTGGCACGAGCTCGAGTCGACTCCAGACTAGTACGAGTCGACTCCGACTGAGAACAGAAAGAAGAACAGAAAGCCTCATCTCAGAACCTGTCAACGAGTCGACTCCTGAAGTGCGCGAGTCGACTCCAATGTTCAACGAGTCGACTCCAGGGTAGTAAGAGTCGACTCCAAGAGGTACACAAAGAAAAGTCAGAGAGCAGTTTTTTCGGGTCTGAGATTCGAGTCGACTCCAGTGGAACGCGAGTCGACTCCGATGGTTGGCAGGTCGACTCCAAAGAAAGCATGAGTCGACTCTCAGCGGAACACAAAGAAAAAGTCAGAGAGCATTTTTGGGACTCTGAGATTCGAGTCGACTCCCGCATTACGCTAGTCGACTCCAAGACACCGCGACCCCAAGACAGACAGAAAACCAAGTTACTGCCTCTGAGATTCGAGTCGACTCCCAGACAGTTCGAGTCGACTCCAAGACTGGATGAGCCAAAAGACAGAGAATCGGGAGTTCGGGCTCTGAGATTCGAGTCGACTCCAAGGACAGTCGAGTCGACTCGAGTGGACAAAATTCAAAATTGGATCCACGGACTTCAGTGGATGAGCCGACTCCAAAATTGCCAGGTCAGCTCCAGAAGTTGGCGAGTCGACTCAGGGTCAAGACGAGTCGACTCCCAGTCGTGACGGCAACTTTAATTCAAATTTGGAACAGTTGCCGAGTCGACTCCGGAAAAGCTTGAGTCGACTCCCGCTACAGCCGAGCCGACTCCTGATCGCGCGAGTCGACTCCAACCCACCAACGGTCATATTGTCAGCTGCGCAGAGTGTGCAGAACGGGCAGAAAAAGCAGTGTAACGGCTAGTTTCCGTGGGGGGTTGGCTTAAATAGCCACAGAGACTGTAGCAAGGTAGAGAACAGTCATTCCACTCCAACTAATCAAGGATTCAAGCTCTGCAACGTGCTCTTCAACGAAAAAGGAAGATCTGCATTTACTGCTCCACCTACATCTTCCCAGCATTAAAGCCTTCTCCTCCAGCATTCAAGTCGACTACACATTCAAGAGGAGACCGGAGTTCAAGAAGCCTTACTCTTCTCCAGCTTAAAAGCGTTTGAGGGCTTCTAAACTCCTCTTTGATTATATTGTTTAAATCTGCTTTTGAGAAGCTTATTTTCTGTTTCTTTCTTAACTTGTATTTACTTGTTCAATCGGAGGATTGAATCAAGGGGATTTAAGGTTGGTTGGTGAGCCAAGTTAAAAACCAACGTGTGTAAGGGTTTGATTGTGAGCCCGGGAAAACAATCGGGGTTGGTTCTAGTCGGTGAGCCTGAAAAAACCGACCGAGTTCGTTGTGAGCTCGTAAAACAACAAGTTTGGTTGTGAGCTTGCAAAACAACCGGCTGTAATCCAAGGGGGTTATAGTGAATTCCCAAGAGAGACTTGGGGAGTGGACGTAGGAGCAAGGGGTAGCTCCGAACCACTATAAAACTCTGTGTTTGCATTGGATTGTCTCTCTTCTTCTTCCCTCACATCACTCACAGCACTTAGCATTAATTAAATAACTTGCAATAGTTGTTAATTAATCAACCACATCATTTTAATCATCTAAATTATTTAAAATCCAATTCACCCCCCCTCTTGGGTTGTCTATCTGGGCAACACTAACATTAATCATTTATTATGGTGTCAAGATCTAGATCCGATTCTCCGAGGTTTTACCCTCTTTTGGGGCTCCTCACGGAGATATCTCCAGAATCCATTCGATGGATATTCGGAGATTATTGGAATAGAGTTCTTAAGTTTCAGATCTGATAATTAATCATGCATAAAAGTTTTAGCATAATTGTTTAAACAATTCCGGAATAATCCTATGTGCTCTTAATGTGCTGATTTTCTAGATTTGATCTTGTAAGCATGCATGAATTAAATTGTTTGATTCATTTTTCCACTACATTTTTGAAACTTAAAAAGAACTACGTGTGGCTTGATCTCCCTTGTGAAGGGGTATGTAGGCAACCCGATCAGGTTCAGCCATGGTTTTCAAAAAAAAAAAAAAAAATTCAGAATGCTAAACATCGAAGAACCTAGGATTTACTTTCAGTGGTATCAGAGCCAGTTCATATTTAAACTTTATGTTTTAATTTTTTAATTAAATCTGAAATCATGAGCATGCTTAGATTAGATCTAAAGTATTTTTTTGATTGATTTAATTGCTGATTATGCATGATTAACTAGATCTGAAATTTTGAATGCATATGATGCATGTTTGTGTTAAGATTTATAACATAAATAAATCTGAAATCATAATATTGTTTAGATTAGATCTAAATAAAGTTTATGATTCATATGATCTCTGATTTTAATAAACAAATCAGATCTGAAAATAAAAGTAAAAAAAATAAATACATAAGATGTATGTTGTTTGTATTCATTCATGTTGTTATGTAATGTGATGCATGAACATAAAACATAATGACTTAAACATGAATTAAATCTGATTACATGTGATTAATTATAAAAAACTCAGATCTGAAAATATGTTTTAAGAACTGAAAGATTGTAATTAATATGTAATTAAAAGAAATATGCAATGATCAAAACTTTCATAAGTCTAAACTTAATTGAGAATTAAGTGTTATGAAATAGAATTGTAACTCAATTAATTGACATTGCATAATCTTGGGCATATGGTTAGCTTGAATCAAGTTCCTAGGATTGGGGTTAGACCTAAGATTAGAAATACATGGACAAATAGAATTAATTGATCAAATCTAATTAAGTAGTAACTAGATTAGGTCAAGAAAATTCTAGGTCAATTTACAATAGTTGTAAATGGATCAAGTCCATGTCTTTGATTAGACCAAGATGGAACTTGATTTAGGCTTAGAGGTCTAGCCCGAGTAATTTGAAGTAATCAAATCGAAATTGATTAACCAGTTGGTGTCTAAGGTAAGTTTGGCAGTTTTTGACCGATGGTTTTTAATTGGAAGCTACTCGCACTGATTCGTCTTTCTCGAGTTAATGGCATATCTCTCCACGATCTCACTTACCTGGCCGACATGGTCAATCACATTTTGATTGGATCACTTAATGATTCGAGTATAGCCCATACCTATAAGGAAAATCAGTTTAACTGATTTAGGTGCCTCCTTAACCGTTTGAGTCTAATCTGATTTGGTGAGTCAGTGAGAAAATTAGACTAACCGAATCTTCTTACATATCCTAATTTAAGAAATCCTCTAAAATTATTAGGTCCTT